>NW_028297098.1:14139034-14439034 GCF_055798465.1 Pogonomyrmex barbatus
AGCCACTGTGCCGCACGCGGTCCCGTGTATGTTTCAAGCTTCGCGTGAACGTACGTACGCGTATACATATGTCACGTCATCGCGCCTGCCTGCCTGCCTGCCTGCCTACCTGCCTGCCTGCCTGGTCGAGGGAGAAAAACCCTTCGAAAGTGACGGCAAGAAAATCGCGCGTCTCTTTTTCCCAGCGGAAGATGCGAAATGTTAATGCGCAATTTCACGCACCGAGATTATTCCCATAATCTGTCCGGATTAAGTCACATTCGCGTTAATTCGCTCGTTCAAATATACGCCTTTGTTTTTGAAAAAACTCCGAATTCCATTTATACATTTCTAGAAAAGGTAAATATTCCATTTTTAATATCTTTTTAAATATACGACGAGTAACGCGACGCGCGTAAATTAATCGTGTGACGATCCTTTTTTTTTTCCCCTTTTCGCCTGTAAAACGCGACCGGAAGAATTATTTTAAATTATTTACCACATGTTTAATGATAATCCACCACTCGGTGGTATTGGTGGACGATAAACAGTCCCCTGTGGTAAATGGGCTACCACGTTTTCTTCCCACGCGATGTTTCTTACCCCAACGTGGCACGATCAATAACGTGACTCGAGGTAGAGTGTATCGATTGCCGGAGTAACAATTATTGCTAACCAATACTTTCACGTGGCGCACAGTCGAAATTAGCACACTGAGACTTCTGCGGATACATTATATCCCGAATCTGCATCTGAATGTGGATCTTTTCATAGAGAGAGAGACGAGTAGATTAATTCAACACCGATTGAACTATAATAGAATATTTTACTTTACACATCGCTATCTATATATATATATATATATATATATATATATATATATATATATATATATATATACGCAGACATGTCCTATAAAATATTAAAAACATTAATCGATATCAACGTAATTAAATTAATTCCATTCTTCACACGTTTAATTCATTTTCTAGAAACTTCGTTTCATTCGCAAACTATAGAAATATATAAATCAGGAAGGGATACGTACATCGTTCCAAAGTCACTGCATTATTTCTCCGTCAGACATTTCGCCGGCGGTTTAAAATATAAAATTGCGCCAAAATTTTTACTCATCAACAATTGAGCAAAATGTATAATGCAAAATGTATAAAGCCTCGTTCGATCCTGCTCCTCGATGTAATAAGACTCAACAAACGAATCCGTCATCCTCGAAACAAAAATATGAAGATGGGAAAAGCAATTATTAACCGGTAATTAAATCCTGCAAATTGCGCGTATATACGACTGCCCGGTCATTATTAATCGAGCACGATCGAAGCGACGTTTACGAGGAGAGCAAAATTAAAAAGTGATCAGATGATAATGCTGGAAATATAGAAAAGTGAAAATCGAATGCAGAATCGAATGAATTCGATACGATACAGATTTAATATACAGAGTTATTTGTTTTCCCGCCAGGAGACCAAGAGGCCGTCGAAGGAGATGCAGGTGACAATCGCGAGGCAATTGGGCCTGGAACCGACAACGGTCGGGAACTTCTTCATGAACGCCCGACGCCGCTCCATGGACAAGTGGAAAGACGAGGATCCGAAGACAGTCGCGGTCGAGGAGGAACAAATGTCGCCCACAGGGGGAACAATTGTAGCGATCGCTCGCGATTGCCGCCAACAGGGCGACGTTTTGTGACACACGTCCGACCACGAGGAGTACCACGACGAGTCGCCCGATGAGGATCTGCCCTTCTCGTAAGGGCGGTGTACCACCTCGCGGACGTATTCTTGCCGACACGTTCAGTCCTTTCGGACGGTTCCTCGATGTGCCTCACGAATTTTATGAGTAGTCTCTACTCTAGACTTTAAAATAATGACCTGATAATTGGCCGTTGAAAATTATCCAAATACAAATCTTCAAAATGCCCGTGGTTTATTTAACGCTTTATTTAACACTCGTTTGCGAAATCTGATTAAGACCGCTTCTCGGCATTCAATTTCTTGATAGATAATTATTTGAAATTAAAGCAAAATTTAGACTCGATATTCGAGCGTTTTAATTATTTAGACATCTTTTGGAAAGACATGATAGATTAAGTTGTACTTAAAATTGGAGAGGTTAAATTATTATTGTCCTAATCGTGCTGAACGCGCGTCGACGATCGTCTTTCGGGATCGAGCTGTCTCGAGCAAGAAACGTCCCAGCCGCTGAATGCGATCGATCATTATCGGCTCCCGTAATCGCAAAGCGAGATCAGAGTTAGGATCTGTCGTAGCACGATTCTGCGTTTTCTCTTCTTTAGATTAGTGCGTTTCAGTATTCTTAGTTAAATCTACGTACGAAGTCGAGAGACGGGCGAATCGAGCTTTTTTTGAGGATGCCGATTGTATGCAGTAATTTTGCATATACTTATACTTTTTTCTATTTAATTTTTAAAACATGAGAGATCTGTGTATGTATTATATTTATTATTCTTTCACGCAATATTTTGTCACGACACGCCTAAGTGGGCTGTCCTTCTCACGATAAGATACGGTAATTTCGTAATTTTAAGATCGCAACTTGTGCGTATGATAACGACGACTCGTCGCGTATCTCGACTCCGAGCGTCTCGCAAACTTCGTGCCATAGTTTGCCATATTAGCGTATAAGTTAATCCGCAACTCGGCGCTCCGTGCCCGATTCTTAGCGTTCTAGTCCACTGTAATAAGTTCCAGGGGGGAAACCGCTCCCCTGATTTCGGGACGGCGGGACGATTCCTCTCTCTCTAGTCAAAATTCGGAATCCTCTGTATTCTGAATTCTCGCTGCTCTTGGCGCTTAAAGGAGCACGTTCGCGTTGTTTCTCTTCTTTCCTCTTCTCCTTTTTATGCAAATCGCGCGGTTTTTTGGCTTGAGTTTGCTCAACCGCATCCCGAAAAAACCGAGCGGTTAGGACTAATAACGAAGGAGGGGGCCCAAGGGGGCCCATGTCGATCTTCTGTCTCAATGTTCTGTTATCTTATTTCTTAAGGGTAGCACGGTCGCTGCTTTAGCAGGCGAGCGGATATTATTGCGAGAGAACGCATGTCGAGAGTAATTCGAGATTCGAGAAGGCGCTCTGACAATCGCGAGCGAGTAAATACATAGAATAAACGCGCTCGCTTTTCACTTTTTCATAATCCCAACCCTGTCCCTCACCGCGCAGCCGGTGCGAAAAAAATCGACGAAGGGTCTTCGATCGCTCAATTCAAGATACGTCACGCGTTAAAGCAGCGACTTGGCACAGCGAATCCTATTGCGTGCGTTAACACTTTCGTTTGAGATTACGTTTTCACTTCGTTCACTGGTTTCGTAAATAAGTGACTGGCGGTTTCCGATGCTACCGGGGTGTATGTATTTGGAAGTTGCGCTCCTTCTCCCGCGTTCGAGTTTCGTTTCATTTTCTCCACGTGAAAATTGCAACTTTCGACATGGAGGAGAGACATTTCGATAATTCAGTCTGGAATTGTAAAATTGCATTTCTATTCTACGGCCCATTAGAGATGGACCGCGCGAGGAACTCGATCGAGAGAGGAGGAGCGCAATTTTTTTTTCTATGCACCTACGTGTATGTGTTACTAAAACGGATCAAATCCTCCCCTTGAGGGATTAATCGGCGTTTAGTGGTAAGGTTCAATGATGATCGCGCAATCAGCGGCGCGCCAAACGCGCGACCGGGCTCGTCGTGTCCTCGTTGGTCAGACGAAACGAGAACCAATTTTCAAAGTGGCTTCGTGTGAGGGTGCACGTGCCAAGTGATATATATATGTATGTATAAACATGTATATCAGAGAGTGGACACTCTTTTGTGCAAACCGATGACGGGAGGGAGGTTTAGTGGGGAAAGGGAAGGATGGAGGAAGAAAGAGAGAGGGAGAGAGAACAATTTTTAAAACGGATGGCTGCGTCACTGTGTGTACGAGAGACAGGGATAGAGAGAATGAACGAGAGCCTGTGAGAAAGAAAGAGAGCATATGAGAAAGAGAGAGAGAGAGAGAGAGAGAGAGAGAGAGACTTTAGCAAGCCGCACTCGATATCGTACTGCAATTGTGCTGTGCTATTGTACATACTTAAAAAAAAAAAGAAGAAAAAGAACACACACATTGTACGTATACAGATAGATACATACACACATGTACACACACATGTACTTTTATTACGTAAGCGGCGGGCGGCGTTCGCTAAGCCGGGCGAAAACGAATCGGTGTGACGTTTGATTGCAGAAAAGTGCATTCTAGCCGACTTGTACTCCGCGTCTGTGTAACTCCTGCGTAGCGAAAATTCTTTTGTGCTTCGACACACCACCCACACCCACACACACACACACACACACACACACACACACACACACACACACACACACACACACACACACACACACACACACACACACACACATACATACCAAATACAAAATACACATACTCTAAGCAACATCGCGACGTAGCGAGCAATCAGTTCTGCGAGAGATTTCGTTGGAACATTTTATATTATACTCTTCTACTTTTTTGTGCAATCGCGAGAGGATCGTTTAAGCTAGTCGGATTAATCGTAGAACAGAATGAATCGCGAGTGAACGACGGGACTCGTCTAGAAGTTGACAAAACGATCCTAGAGTATCAAAGGACGAAAGTAAATTTACCGCGTGCTATCACATCTACCATTGACAATAAAAGAATTTTTACAACGTCTGTAATCCAAAGATGAATGAAAGAAAAATTAAAGAATAATTTTTTAAAAGAAAAATTAAAAAAACAATTTTTTATAATTAAAGAAATTAGAAAGATATTTCAATTATTTCGAATCGATTGGATATATAAAATATACGCAATGAATTAATTGAAATCCGTTTGAGAAACGACGAATTCTCGATACACTTGGATCGATTTTCTCAAGAAACACGCGAAAAATCGCTGTCATGCGAATTAGGATATGCGATCACACGTCTCGCGAATAGAACGTTTTTTTCACGCACGCGAATGCCCGTTCGATATTCGTTCGGCGATGTTACCTACGGCATGTTACTTAATTTATTATACTTTAGGATAGAGAATGCGCGTTTTAAGCGCGCGACGCGTTTGACGCAGTTTTCGAGGCTACAGCAGTTTTGTCATCGAGAGAAAGAGAGATAGAGAGCGAGAGAGAGAGAGAGAGAGAGAGAGAGAGAGAGAGAGAGAGAGAAAGAAAGAGAGCATGTAATTTATTATGTAATATTTTGTAAAGTTATATCGAATCCTCTTAGTGTGCATGGCGACTCGAGGTATGTTACCGCTTTCGTGCAACAACAACAACAACAACAACAACAGCAACAACAAAAATAACGACAACAGCAACAACAATCTCCTCTCTAAAGAATCCGAGTACACACCGATACACACGTATTCTCTCGTTGCACGTTAATTGATTAGTATTTCGACGCTACTCTGATTATTTATTATTAATTTATCACATACGACGTCTCAAATAAACGGTCATTCAAAGCGAGCATCACAATTCTGAGTGTTTGGAGACTTGAGTGCTCCGTGCTGGATATAAACCCAATATGGCAAATCGGCAGCGATGGCTCAACGCGAAAAGGAGAGAAGCATCCGCCTGCCGCTTCGAAGGAGCTGTAGCCAAGACGTGTTGTGTGTTATCCTGATCCGGCGAAAGGATGCGGGATTCTCTTTCCGATGCGGAGATAAATTCACGGTACCAAAAGGGATGCGCGAGCGGCCTCCTCGGTCGTCGGTTTAAGATTATATATAGTACAAAGTAAACATATATATATATATATATATATATATATATATATATATATATATTATTGTAATAACAATGTTTAATTATATATATATATATACATATATATAAATAATCTTATATATATATAAGATTATATATATATATATATAAGAGAAAACGCGCATCGCGCTGTTTTTCGAGGGGAATGTTTAAATAGGACTTGGTGTTGAATTGTGGAAAAGAGAGAAAGAGAGAGAGAGAGAAACGAAGGTGTTAATGAGGCGAGTTTTCTCTCTTTCTCTCTCTCTCTCTCTCTCTCTCTCTCTCTCTCTCTCATATGGAAGTTCCTCTCTCGTTCGAAACGATTGGATCACGTTATCAGGCGCGACAACCGCGATAAGGCGCTCGGTCGAGCGCAAGAATTCCAACGGAATTTACCGTCGCGGTCGAGAGCGGACGGATGAGAATGCGTCTTTCATGTTCCTTCACCACGGTTCCGGCAATTCAGCGAATTTGCGATCGCTGCGTTTAACGGGGTAGTTAACGGGACATAATTAATTTAATTTTACAATCTCCGGACGACAGAGTTAGATTCTTTTAAGAAATTTCTGCGAGAATTTCTATATTTATTTTACTACAATTTTTGTATGATCCCCGCGAAATGCTTTTTTCTTTGGAGAGTTGGGAGGAGGGGGAGGATTGCGACTGTTGATTTGATGTCAAAGCGAGGAACTGTGGTTTGACCCGCGGCGAAGATAAGGGTTGGAACTTGTCATATGGTCTTGACACGCGTGCGGTAACGCACGTATTACGTGCACACACAACACACACACACACACACACACACACACACACACACACACACACACACGAGGAATGCACACACATGGCGGATAGGATCGACAATGTATGATAAGGGTGTAAATACAACTTTAGTCGCGTGAAGAGAGTTCATTATCGCTACGATTATTGCATTATTGACGATGATTATTAATTGCCGCACGATGGCAGATGGGATGTTTTTGTTTTATATAAGAGAGAAAAGATCGAGAAGATGACGTAAAATGCCGTAGTTGAGGAAGAAGGAAGGAAACACACATCGTAGAGGACAAAAGCGAGAGAGAAGAGCCAGAAGGAAAAAGAGAAACGAAGAAAGAGCGTAGAATATACATATATATATATAAATATATATAAATTGATATACGATATATAAATAAACATAAATGCAAATATAAATATAAATACAGATATAAATATAATATAAATGCAAATATGAATATAAATATGGACATAAGTATATAAATAAATTATATATATATTATATTATATATACATATATATAAAAAATACGGATATTATTACCACCGATCACGGTGGACGGTGTTGATCGTCGCGGAGGCGATTATCGAGCGATCTCCAAGTCGATCGATCGATCGATAACGGCTGTTGCGCGTCTTAAATTTGAGCGTGAGAGTGAGAGAGAGACAGAGAGAAAGGTTGCGCGAGAAACAAGAGAGTGTGAGAGAATAAAATTCGATGATCTATTTATATATTGCGCCGAGAGGGGCTCGTCTCGATAGTTAGATCGTTACGTGACACATATCCAGTGGATTAGAAACTATCGACGACGACAACGTACAATATTAGGTGTCTATATCGATCTAGTTTCCACCCCACTCGCAGAGAATTTTCACTTCGTTTTTCCACGGACAGGGGTGAAAGGGAGTCGGCGGGATGTGACGGAATAAAAAGGTGTAAAAAAAAGGGAAATAAGAGAGATAAAGAGACTCGACGCGATTTTTCTCGAGTAGGAGAGAAGTCTGTCGCTTTCATCCGTTCGAGGCTAAAGTGGAGAGACGACACAATTCTAATTTTTCACCCTCAAAAACTACTCGCTCTCCTAGACCGGAAGAGAAGACAAGAGAGAAAGAGAGGGAGAGCGAAGGCTACGACCGATATTGTGACTGCTATCTCAACTCGCCCGACTTTTCATAAATAAATTACAATCGAAGGGAAGAAACAGGCATCAACGAGAGGGGAAGGGATAGAAGGAGCAAGGGAAGGAGAGCGATGAAGCAAGAGAGCTTTCTCGAAAAATCCTCGGGATAGCGTTTCTTCTCGAACGGGACGAAAAGTAGCTGAAGTGAAGAAAAACACGAGAGCAGTTCGTACGACAATAAGGTATCGATTAGTTAATCAGAGACGAAATAATGTAAAATACAAGTGCAAAAACAGGTATACATTATTATTATTATATTTATTGTAACGCGCGCGAATTTTCGCAGCGTATATATACGCGCGAAGGAGTGCTGGCCCACCCTCCGGGTGTAAAGGGGAATGGACGATAATCGCGCAATTAGCATCGGGGCTCCGATCCGGGAAATTCAACAAAATCAGAGTGGACGAAGGAGTGGCGTACGGCATAGATTTACGTAAAGTAAAACGCGCGATCAAATCCGCGCCTCGTTCCATTCCTTGGGAAAGAAAAAAAGGGAAAGCGAGAGGAAGGGTCCTGTCGCGAGGATGATTTCGTCCACTGAAGAATCGTGATTGACACCTCAAGCCCGGCGAGCGACGTCGTAATGACAATTCGGTCGTGGGAAGGGGGGAGGGGGAATAGGGTACATACGTGATCACAAAATCGAATATATGTAAAAAAAAAATATATATATATATATATATATATATATAGAAGTTTATTTAACATTTTTCTGAACAATTGCATCTTCGAATCGCGGTGATAATGTTGCGAGCGAAGGGTTCGGGTTTGGGGTGTTAACACCGGCAGGAAAGCGGGAATCGATCGGGAGTGTCCATCGCGTGTGTGTACCATAAGTCGAGTGAAGTTGCGACGATGACGAGAGAGAGAGAGAGAGAGAGAGAGAGAGAGAGAGAGAGAGAGAGAATGTGTGTGTGTGTGTGTGTGTGTGTGTGTGTGTGTGTGTCATTAATTTATTTATACGATTACGTATATCCGTTAGTAGAGACAACCAAGTATGGTTATACGAGCCCGAGCGACGCTGTCGTTGCGACGGGACGGTTCGCGGTTCGTGCCATTGAATTTTCTTACGCTGTCGACGGGCCGACGATCGATACTTGTGAAAATGACGGGATCGAACTCGCGACTGTGAGGAACAGTCGCGAATCCCCCTGCCGCAAAATCTGCTCCCTCGGCTCGATCCGCCGATCCGACGTCGGTCTACTTCCCTTTCTTTCGGAAGGCCGGTCGTCGTCTACGGGGGCGGGATCCTCCGACGATCTGAAAACGTGCGAGTAGGGGGAGAGTGCGAAGTTTCGATCCCGACATGTACCGAGATGTGTAATTATGTAATAGACACAACATACAATCACACATACACACACACACACACACACACACACACACATATACACATATATACATGTATACACATGTACGCATCCACGATCGGGGGCCGCGAGAAGAGAGGCGATTGTAAACTATTGTAAACTACAATGTTACTACGTTCTACCAAGAGCTTATTGTAGTCGAGAATCATTAAACACAGACACGTACACGTACACACAACATCTACACTCGCGCGAATACATACACACGTACACGTACACACATTAAGTCGTAACAAGAAAAAAGACAACAATGGTATTGAGTGTAGCACGAAAAAAAAAAAGAAAAAAAGACAAACGTTCTTTACACTTTTGCACGAGACGTGTGTTGTAAACTTAAATTAATTATCATTGACATATGTAATTAACGTTTTATTACTTAGTAATTAAACTTAATTTATTTATGATTACTCGAGTCGCTTGTGTTAACGCCCTTGTTGTTATTTGCGGATTGTGTGCAATCAATCGTTCAAAAATCGATCGATCCAAGATCGATCAATCGAAAGCAACATGATAATGCTTCGTGATAGAAATTGTTCTTATCGTTTATTGTATCCAGCAATCTTTAGGGCAATTCGAATCGTTATAGCTTCTTACAAGAATTCATTAGGAAATTATTATTCATTGAATTCATAATAAAATTCCAATAACAAATGAATCCAAGCCAAGAATGGGAAATTTCAGGGAAAGAAATAATCAGCGGATCGATACATATGACTTGACATGAAAAATGAAAAACATGGAAAACATTGTCAAACTTCAAGAAATAATCTTGAAGCTTTTATCTCGGCGTTGTAAGTTAACTGCCGTCAAGTTAATTTTAGCACAACGTTATGTCAAAGTCCTTCACAAATTCTTTAAACAGTGAATAATTTAATTATCGAATTAATTATTATCGAAATAATAATAGTGTTTATATCTATTCTTTTTTAAGTTACTTCTAGTCATTTATTTTATTCATAAATAATTCTATATATTTTAAAGAAACACATCGGGAAACAACAAAAAATGTGACAATTGCTTGCCTCTGAGGTATTAGAAAAATTTTTGACAGAAAATATATAAGTCAAAAATTTTGACAAATTTTTGACTTATATATAATGAGACCTCAGAGAGAACGAGATAGCTCATCTTGTTTATTTTTTGCGCTTTCCTTTCCTTTCACTTCAGTTAACTTTTCTGCCGCGTGTTGGCCACGCGACGCTCATTTGTGATACACACAATGTCTACGATTACCCTGAGATGTAACGTGGCAGCCGCGCTTGTAAATCACGAAACGGGCTATCGTAGCTCTGACATATAGATTTTTATATTTTCATTTAATATCAAACTAGTCTATAAAGGCACTTGAATACTTATACATAGATACATAGATATATATTATATTTATACAAAGCCATAGTTATTAGATCGAAAGAGAAAGAGATAGAGAGAATGGGAATGAAAAAATGAACGAGAGAGAGAGAGAGAGAGAGAGAGAGAGAGAGTGAGAGAAAGTGCGAATGAGGAGTACATTGTGCATTACGCGGCTGATTAATCTAGGATTATAAAGAAGGAAAAGTGCGCGATCGATTCTGTGATTTTTTTTTCTTTTTTTTATAATTTGGACTATTAAATGGGGATCTGATCGCATTTTCCGTGACGAGGACGTACTATATCTTTGAAAATATCAATGGCGTTTTTCTTCAATTCGTAACGAATATTTCGCATGCAAGAGCCAATTTTTACAATTGCAAAACACTAGAAGTATCAAGCAGTTATTATTTATCGTTTCTATTTTTTTAAATTAATACTTTTTTCTCGTATCACAGATAGAATTTTAAATGTTTCTGATTTTCTAATATTCGGAATAAAAAAAAAAACCAATTGATGAAAAGTTAGAATATTCGAGAAAACATTTTTAGCACGTAAAAAAATTTTATTAATTTAAAAAATAGAAACGTTTAAAAAGAATCGCTTTACTTCTAATGTTAAGTAAAGCTTAAGCGTAAACGAACAAGGATACCATCGTTTCTATTTTAAGCTTGCATTTGAAGTCTTAATCCGACATTTGTGTCGAAAGCGATTCTGGAATCGAATTGCAACTTTTGGTTCAAAACGCAAAGTTGTTCAAAGTTGATCTAGTCCGCATTTCCGTCGCGATAGCCGGGATCGCGCGAATCGCAAACGCTCAGAGATCGATCTCGAGAAAGAGAAGGGAAAACGGAAATTGCGCTACGTGCTCTCATTGCACTGTTTCCCGTCGAAGGAGCCGCGCGTGCATAACGATCCGTGAATGAACGAACAAGCGGAATGAATGACAAGGCACGAAAGGTGAGAGCGAGAGAAAGAGTGACGGCGCGTAGTGACAGAGCACACACCATGAGATTGTTAAAAACGTAAAGTAGAGAATAAAAGAGCAATAAAGTGTATCGAATGATTAAAATCTTATTACGACGGAAACGTACGACGATCGGGGATAAAGAATTGCGTCACATAAGGAACTTACAGGAGAGCAGGAGGAGGGGTACCATTATCCTATTCTTCAAAAGTGCAATACAATTTATTAGGTCCTCAACCTTTCGTAAAAAAATAGTTTTAACTGTTTAATACATTTCGGAATACATTTGTATATCAAAATATACAAAAAAATAATTTCATTATAAAAGTAATTAGTGATCGAAAGAATTGACCGAATATGATACGTGAGCACGTCAAAGGCTTAAATAAAAATCGATGGCACGTGGTACGCGCATCTTGGCAGAAACAGTCTTTCGTTTCGGACATCTGAGAGAAGACATCGCTTATCCCGAAAACGCAGGGATACCGGTGACTGCCCTCCCGAGGATCAGTGCGTGAATATCGTTTGTACCTGTGAACGACAAAAAAAAAGTAGAAGATAAAGAAACGGAAGCAGTCTCGAATTGCGCGATCCGATTAATGACATGCTAAACGATCGCCGATTTTCCCGGGACCGATCTTCGCGTACCTTCGTAGGTGTTCACCGTTTCCAGATTCATCATGTGCCTGATCACGTGGTACTCGTCCGAAATCCCATTTCCGCCCAGCATATCTCGCGCGGTTCGCGCAATCTCCAGCGCCTTCACGGCCGAGTTTCTCTTTATGATGGAAATCATTTCCGGCGCGGCTCTACAGCATGTAAAATCATTTCCTGTCTTTCTTACTCGAGCGCGAGCATATTCTTCATATATAATATTGTATATTATATTTAGCGATATATCGCTTTATTGTTAAAATAACATATATATATATATATATATATATATATATATATATATATATATAAAATATAATTTTTTTATTTATACATATTTATATATATTATTATATTTTATATATATTTAATGTTATATTGCGGAAAAAAGAAAAACCGATCTGGAAACATTGAATTATCAGTCTAGAAGAAGCAAAACGTACACGGAGAAAAAATTGATATTGAGTCAATAGCATCAAATGTAATTGAAAATAATCTTGTTAATTCAATAGCAATATTAATATAAAAATATATGCGTTCATATTTTATTAATACTATCATTGAATAACAAGATTTTTTTCAATTACATTTGATACTGCCGAATATCAGCATTTTTTCCGCGTTAATTTTGAGCTAAAAAATGAATTAGATGTTTATTTTCGCCGTTCGAGCTCGAGCGAATCTTACTTGTTCTCGTCCTTCAATCTACCGACTCGCAAGCAGGCTTGGAGACCTAGCGCGATGTCGCACATCATGTCCGCCAATTTTTTCTGCACGAGTTGATTCGCCGCTAACGGTCTCTTGAACTGTTGTCTCTCCAGGGTGTAACCTCGGGCGATCTTCAGGCAGGCCTCCGCAGCGCCTAACGCACCCCAGGCGATGCCGTATCGCGCGTTGCTCAAGCAACTAAACGGTCCCTTTCATCAAGTTTTATTAATTCATTTCTCGTCAATGACAATTAAAATATTAGCCTTATCAGATAAAACAGTCATAAAAAATTAGCTGTGTAATTATTCTATTTTTTTTTTATCGCTCCATTAACTTCCCTTTTAATTTTTAGAAATTTTGAATGATATCAAAGGATTAACAGTGACAAGCGATCCATTGATAAAATTAAATAAAAATGCGTAATATACAAAATCAGAAGGTCAACTCGACTTACCTTGAGTCCCACAACATTCAACAAATTTTCCTCAGGCACAATTACATTGTCCATCAGGATCATACCGGTGATGGACGTTCTCAGAGAAAACTTCCCCTCGATCTTTGGAGTGGATAAACTATCTCCCGCAGCTTTTCTCTCAATGATGAACCCGCGAACATTACCGTCGTCACATTTCGCCCACACAATCAATACGTCGGCGATGGGCGAGTTCGAGATCCTAAGTGATATTAGACGGTTCGATTACTAAGCCCATAATCGCGAAAAAATATCTTTCTCTAGACACAACAAAGAGTATAATTGCCAGTAAAACCAACCATGTTTTACTGCCGTTCAATTTGTAGACTTTTCTATTGGAGTCATAAGTCGCCCTAGTTTCCATCGATCCTGCATCGCTACCGTGATTGGGCTCCGTTAAGCCGAAGCAGCCGATCTTTTCTCCGGAAACTAAAATATACTTTGAAAGCTATCACCTCAACAGCAATCGTCATTTGATTTGAATTTTATTAATATTAATATAAACCTACATATTAATTCTATTAATTAATTTATTGTCAATGTCAATATGATCAGTAGACATTATTTCTATACAGAAAATATTTCCTATTCCCACTCTGTCATCATTATCCAAATGAATATTCGAGTATTTTCCTCCTACATAAAATTCTAATAATGCGGAAATCTTCTTACGGTTCAAGAATTAAATTAGAAAATATATAGTTCTGTCGCCAGGGAGTCGCTTGCACGTACCCATTTTAGGTAAAAATCGATCTTTCTGGGCATCGCTGCCGAACATGTAAATCGCACCAGCCGAGAGGGAGGACTGCACCGAGAATGCGGATCGATATCCACTGTCAACGCTCTCAATCTCTTTGGCGAGAAGCCCGTAAGCCACCGAAGACACCCCGGCAGCGCCGTAACCCTTCATGGTGCAGCCCAGCACCCCGAGCTGACCCATCTGCTTTATGATCTCCCGATCGAAGTGCTCCTTGCGATTTGCCTCGATCACGCCCGGCAGGAGCTGTTCCTGACAGTAGGAACGGAACTGATCCCTCATCAGGACTTCATCCTGCGTCAATTGCGACTGGAGATCGAATGGATCCTCCCAATTGAAGGCAGCTGACCCACGAAATTTATGTAAATGTTTTGTAAGAGACTGAATTAATCTCCAATGCGATTGGATATTCTTTTTATAAATTTCCTTTTTATAATTTTAATTAGTAAAGATATACTAGAAAGAAGTCATCAAGTTTGAAATTAAAAATTCATAATTATATTAATAGAAAATATATCTCTATATTAATAGAAAATATACATCTATAGGCTGTTAATTCATTAATACTATTTGTAAATATTAATTACTATTAATTTTCTATTGGTATATATTATCTGGATAAAAAATAAACACAATTTTTTTGAACGATTTGAAAATTATTTAATTTTTAAATTTGCGTTGATTCTTATAAAAAAATCTTGTATTGCAACATTAATAGAGAAACTAAATAGTTATATTAAATAGTAATATTTAAGACATGTATTTTCTTTTAAAATTATTAATTTGATATATATAATTAATCATTTTTATATTTCATATATATTTAAATTATCAATACAGTAACTTTACAGTAACTCAAAATCTTCTATAACTATAAATTTAGTTTTTTTTGCGTCTGATTTCGGAATATATTCATTAAAAATAATATAAAAAAATTTTCTTATCCATTAGAAAAAATATTAATTACAAATATTTCTCTCATGAAAATATTAAGAATCATGTTTATACTTTATCTTCGTTATAATATAAATCTATTTATTTGATATTCCAAACAAAATAAATATAAGAAATATGTTTTCTTTAAATTCCAGTAACTTTTTCCTACTATTGCACAGCCAATACATCTTTACTATCGTTATTAAATTAACAAAATTATTTTTAATTAAACTTTAGTGGACTTATAATATTAATACATCTTTTTTTTTCCATATAGAACACGTTATAATATCATAACAAAACAATGACAAAATGATAGATAACTTTTATCAGTATCAGTTATCAGTAATAGTTATCAGTAAAGATGACATAACAAAGTTACACATCAATGAAATGAGCTACCGGCTGAGTCATGTCTCTGTATTGTGCTACCATCTACATTTCGTGTCAAGATCGGAAACTATCAGTACAGATCAAGATCAGTAAAGATAGAGATCGCGGTAAAGATGATATCTGTCTTTTGTGATTTGATGACTTAAAGATATAGATATATTCTAAAATTAACTTGGTGACTTACGTCTCCCTCGAAGCGATGCAGAGGCAGAGATCTCTGATCAGGATTTAAGGAACGAATATGACGAGTTCTGATTCGATTCACATAATTTTAAAAAGTGTCCTAATCAAATGGCTCTCTGACGGATTTGACAAAAGGATACGCCTTGTGGAATTAACGCGACACAAACGGCTAACTCTCACCAGCAAATGGCTCGCCATGTTGAGCAACGACTGATGATAACGACAGAACAACACTGCGACTTCGAGCTTATAAAAAAATATCCTGTTATCAGCCGCGCCTGAAGGCGTGTCTGCAACGAGCGATCAAGATTTTCTGACGTTTTCTAAGTGGTTTAACATAAATTTTCATTCGCTACTTTGGTGAACTTGGACCTCGACTACGCAGTAGCCGACGATTCAGCAGGTTCTTGCGAAAGCAACGTAAGAGTGAGTCATCACATAGCTATTGGCTGTGTTTTTGATTGGCTCAATAATAATTTCGAGGCAAATTCGAATGGTCGTTTAGTTTCTTTTTTAAATCGATGGCTATCTGCTTGATTTTCATCGACAAATCGTTTGAGTTTTAATGTTCATCCAACTTCAAATCTCTACAGTGCAAAAAAGACTTATCCAACTTCAAATCTCTGCAGTGCAAAATCATAGAGATATTTTTTTCGTGTAGGTTCTACGTTTTATTTGCAAAAGTACTTACAGAAAAGTCATATGTACATTTCCGAAAATCCGACATTGCAGAATATTTTCCACAAATCGTCCGCAATATAAAAGAAAAAGGAAAAAAATGACAGGATGATAACAATGATAAACTTACACAATAAACAAACATTGAGAAGTAGTTCAAAGTACAACAGCTTTGTGTTATCGATTTACTAAAAAACATTAATTGCGTTAATATTAAATATACGATTGTATATACGATAATTAAGTGGACGGATGTTCATTTCGAATCAACATCCTCTATCTTCGACAATAAATATAACGATATAAATACATATTTCGCTTGTACATTGACGAGTACATATCTTATATTAACCCTAACTCTGTAAAAATGTAACTGCGTTACCGTTACTATTACTAATAAAAAAATATAAAGTCGTTACCAATTTGATACTGAAGAAAGTAATTGTAACGGTAACGGCGTTATAAATAACGCGTTACCTTTGATTAAAAAGTGTACTGACAAAATTGTTTTGTCTGGCTTAAAATTTTTAAGAAATAATAAGTAATTATGCTTATATTCATAAGAAGTAAGTAAATAATCATACTTATATAAGAGTCTAACAGAATTATAACAAAATATGAAAATAATCACAAATTTTATATGAATTTTATAAATCATATAATTTGAATTATACATGCCAATGAATGCGCGGCGATCTTTAATCATAATTAATTTCCTATCAATTTCTTATCTATCAATTATTTCCAAAATCACAAAATGATACAGGATTTTTTTACTTAATTTAATCTTTTACTAGCACAAACGCTGTATTAAATATTAATTATTAGATATACCCTGAAGTAACTCATATGCTAAATCATAATATTATCTATTTTTATTTATATTAAAAATTATATTGTGTTTTAAAGTGTTCCCTTAAAAATTTCTTAAACCGATTTAACAGGGTCAAGGTTAATAATCATTTCTCTTTTTACATAGATCTTCCCATTAATAATTTCCATCCCCAGATAGACTAGAATTTTTAATTAATATTTTTCTGGACGAATCCCGCTCGTGTATTTAGATCATTAGATAATTGCCGTCCGGCGGTGCAAGGAGATTTCTCGTCCAAGATTCAGCAGTAGACGACAAAAAGGTCGGATTGCATTAATTATTGATTAACTTGCTACACGAGCTTCTTAACTCCAGATCTGCGGCTACCCCGCGACATGCGCATGAGTTAACATTATTATACTTCTACAAGGCCAGCACGAAAGACCTTTACACTTACTAGTATATTTAAGTAACAGTAGCACAGTAGTAGTACATTGTAGTACGTAATATATTGCAGATATAGTTTAACGGGAAAAATTATTTAACGCGCCATTATAACTTGAGCTACAAAAATATACCGCCTCGATTACGTGCAACGCGCATGTCGTGGTGTTCTCTCCGCCTATTTTAAACGTTTTCGGTATTTCGATATTTGTCATCAAGATATTACTATAGTACAAATATTATTTAGACATTGTCGATATTGTTCAAAACCGGCCCAACATGGACTCAATAATGGGCAGTCGGAGCATCAGTGGCGAACATTGCTATTCCATTAAGTACAGTCGGATTTACATCGTCCCATTTTAAACTGTGCCAATAATGGGTATTAACAGTTATTGATAAAATAGTGTTATATCCCTATACTTGATTCTCACTAACTTGGAATTTCGCAATATTGACAGCCAGTACTGATACAATTAAAAGGATACTCGTTTAGGCCCATTATTGGTTAACAATCGGATTTACACTATCCTATTTTAAATTGCGTCAATTATATTAGCAGTTATTGATAGAACAGTTCACTCTTTTGATTTTGATATTAGAACTTTGATCATTGATTGATTTGATTTGATCGTATTTCTATTTATTCTTTTATGTTCCAAGGGTTTTTCTCTAAAAATTTTTTGATATCCTTTGATATTGATTGAATAAAATTCGAAAGGGTCACGTTAATATATCATGTGATTGATTCTTTTCATTATTAGTTATTTATTTGAACACTTTAATTTGCTCGAATTTGGCCGTTAATCCCCTCATACTATTTTGACAGAATAGCGTTACATCGCACTTGGATCTCGGTCGATCTAATTCTGGCTAAAAAGAATATCTGTCTGGGGCATTGGGCCGTTTTTAAATTTCTCACATGATGATATATGTCCGCATGTTGCGATCGCGTCTCGTAAGTATCTCTATAATTAAGCATCTCTCTCGTCGATTTAACTCTAAAACGCTATAACACTACCGACATGTACTCCTCGCGCGATCGCTCGACGCATCGCAAACGCGTTTCGAAAGAATGCGATGGCGGAAGAATTGCCATCGCACGCGAACTCGACAGCGAGGGGGGGAGGAGGGGGGATGGAACCCCCACGAACCCGTGTTGCCGTTGGAGTCGTCGAGTTACACGACCAGTAGGTCTTCCTTCTGGTAAGGACCGTCTGGTAACCTCTGATTGAACACGCGGATGTTGTGACAGAGATAGCCCAACGACTCTGTGATCGGCCGTATGATCGCCTGCGTCACCGACGCCAAGAAATTTCGCATCGCCGCGCACGTGATCTTCCACACGCGCAAACACGGCGCGACGCACCATATATGCTGCAAGGAACAACATACAGAAGCATCAGGAGAAGTCGAACGGGATAGAATAATAACTATTAGAATTTCAAAGGCAAAAAAATTTCTTTCCGAATCTTTTCCATTAAAATTTCTTCATTCGACCATTCAATCGTGAAAAAAAAAGAAAAAAAAAAGAAAAAAAAAACACAAAAACAAAGAAGTTTTGCCCACTTTATTTATAATTGTTACTAAATTTCTGCGACTATCGATACAATCATTTACCGAGCAATGAAATTAATCGCGTTAACATTAAGCCATTTAAATGAAAAATAAATATTCTATAATCATTCCGCGATCCTAGTCGAATCTCTCGTTATGGCGCGACGTGTGTGCACTTCATCCACACGTAATCGAAAGGTGTATACTCTCGTGATACACACGAGAGTACCCGGGATCGATCGGTAGAAATCAGAGAGAACGAGCGAGGGACGGACTTATCGACTCACCTGAAACGCGAGACAGGCGAACGTGAAACCCAAACACAGGGCGAGCAGGGGTGCCACGAGGACGGAGAGGAGTACGTAGCAGCATCCCCTGGAGAGCCGGAAGCAGTGGCCGCTGAGTCGCCAGGCACATTCGGGACTTCTGATTCCTTCCGGTTCGCCAATCACGTCATCCCACATTACCTGCGTAGGAGGCGATCAGGCTTGCGTAAAATCGATCGTATCATTAAACCGCCGTCGTGCGTACATGTTTGTGCGTGTGTGTGTGTGTGTGTGTGTGTGTGTGTGTGTGTATATGTGTGTGATTAAATGATTATGCGATTATGCGATTTGATAAGCGTGATTATTTGTCGCGGGTAAGACTATGAATAGCAGACAAAGTCAGCCTAAAGTCCCATTAGTCTATGTCGCTGAGCATCGATCCTTAATCATCTTCGCAGAAGTGTAAGTTGTGACTTTTAGGATTTTCGTTTCGCGCTGTTGCCCAGAAAAATTGGACAATTTAAAATTCTAAAAATTTAGGGAAAGAGAAAAAAGAACAATTGGTGGAGAGCGATTCACTGTCCCCTCCGATGATTGGATTACATAACAAAGATAACAAAGATCGAATTCAAATTACAACAAATTACGATTCGCAATGTGATTTGAATTTACGGGACGCGAGGTAAGGTGCAATCTCTAAAAATCTTTCAGTGAGGTGCAAAGGTGTTTTGCGACAACAGGTACGAGTCGCATCTGGAAACATCGATCGTGATGAGAGGCGGCTTTTACCTGAAGATGCTGATTCAGGTTGTTGGGATCCCGATCCTCGAGCTCGGTGGCACTCTCGCCTCCCGCGGAGGACTCCGGCTTCTCCATTCCTGGAATACGAATGCTCGGGCATTTGGGCATGCCGCAGCGGAAGCTGTTTCTGAATCTCGTCAGCACGGTTTCCCGAGAGGTCGTCATCACGCTCACTTTATTCCCGGCCGGGAGGGATGATCCCTTTCAAATTCACGCGCCGCCGACTCGCGGCTGCAGACAACGAAGAGCGGCTTTCCCTGCCACGCGGCGCGTCACCATCGCGAAAATGACGACTATCGCGAAGGTGTACCCCGGTGTACACGTATCCATAAGCCATCGATTATTCCCGTTAAATAATAAATTCGCGCGCTACACCGCTGGCTGCGACAAGCTGCGGAATCGCCCGCCCCCGATCGCGAGAAGAGGAGGAGGAGGACGAAAGAGTTGCGATCAAGGGGTACGCGATCGCCATCCCAAGCGACGCGCGTCCACCGAGCCCGCCAAACGCTAAACGTCGGGGGTGGACCGGACGAGGGCGAGGGCAGAGGGGGCGAGGAGGGGGGCTGTATTTACGTGTACCTTGGCGTAATCACCGATATCGATTCGAGACGCAACGGGGCTACGCTTAAACTCTCCTTGCCTTGACTTCAACTGTTGCACCCAGGCGGCTTCTATAGAAGCGAGACCGCGACGAGGTCGCGGATTCTTTTTTATAAACCCTTGCGGCACGTGGCGACGTCACCCTTGCGAAGGTGAGGACGATCTTTTTGACGTCGTGCCTTTGATCTCGGGGACGAATTTTTTTTCTCGGCGTGTTAAAAATTCTATGCAATTTATTCTTATTATCGATACAAATTTATCGCAAATGTCAAAAAAAAATAATAATAATAATTCTGTAAATTGAATAAACCAGAAAAGACTTCGTGTCGGCTTATCTGAACGACGCAAGTATCCCGATACTTAATCCTTTGTAAAGTGCAGTGATAAAAGCAAATTGTTTTATGTTTCCACAATTTTCTTTTTCTTTTGCAAAGAGAAAAAAAAACATCGAGTACGTGTTATTGCGGCGACGGGAATAAAAATTATTATCCGACGGATCTGTGAGGGTTGAAACGAATTTCACGGGGTATAAAAGCAAAAGGTCTGAACAAACGAAACTGGACGTAGACGAGAAATGACGCGATACCACGACTTTGCCCTACTTCCTTCACAAAAGTTGCAGATTGTATCTACCACCCTCCTCTCCCCCCTCCTCTTTCTTCTCTCCCTCCCTCATCTGCCGGTAAACGGGCGAGCGGTGTGCGCTTTACGTCTCGCGCGATTATCGACTCGCGAAAAGTTTCGTCTACCGGAAAATCGAGTTTCCGATTCTTCTTCGTCGCGGAACGTCCGATCACGTTTAGTTTAACGCAAACTTCCCCGAAGAAACCCATGCGACTCATAGCCAATTAATAATGGATGCCTCCATTACACATGACGCGCTACTATGTGTCCAACAAAGACATAAAGTGGAGCTCGGCCGATCGAATTACCTCCTTCCCGTCATCAATTATTTCCGCGATTCTATTCCGACTCGCTACTACTCGTTCCTAATCATAGTCCTTGTCTCAGTGTTGCGACGGAAAAAAACATTACCGAACCGAGGCGATATTTTCGGTTTTTTTCTCTCTCTCGCTCTTGCGACGCCGTTTCTCCGTCGCGAGGGTGACCCGCCAAGATCGAAAACGAAGAAGGAGCACTACACGGAGATCGACATCTTCCGAAAGGGGGGGGAGGGTGAGGTCTCCCCGACGATCTTCGCGCTCACGGAAACGATATACTCACTCGGTTCGCCGTTCGCCACCCTGGAACCCCTTATTTTGCCGGTTAATCGCGAAATACTGGAGGGAACTCTTGCTGCCAGATTGCCGGCACACGCGCGTCGCCTCGAGACTTTTACGAGAGAGTAGCGTGTGTTATTCGTGGTACAACTTGGGCGCAACACGGGTATAAGCAGGCGTGGAATAATCCGGGGAATTCTAAGGAAGAGAAGTGGACAGCGGTCAGCGCGGCTGCGCACTGTCGGGGATTTCAACCCCTCGCGGCCGACCGGCCGCTCGGTGTTTGTTGACGTGACGGGGTACAACCACCCCGGAAAACGAAAGTGAACGGCCCGCGATGAGCGGCGTAATTGCGATGCCGTGAAAAAATAATGGTCTTAAGATAAGACGATGCGAGACAGGGACACAAAAGTGTATGAAGTCTCGAAGATTGTTCGGAAAATTGTTATTTCGAAGGAATTATTCGGAAAATATCAATGCAAAGTCTCTCGAGGATTATTCGAGAAATTTTTATTTCTCGGAAAATTATTCGGAAGATATCAAAGTAAAATGTCTTCACGATAAATTAATTAACTGTTAAAGTTACTTCGAAAAATATCGAAGTAAAATATATTCAGGGAAAATTAATTAAATATATCTATAAATGTTAAATATCTATAAATGACAGTCTAAATTTAGCATCTTACGGATATATAATAAGCAAACGAGAATTAATTCACCTTTATGTTTATCGTAAACCTAAAATAGCAATCGCGCAAAAAGAATGCTATTTTCGATTCATCGCTAGTACGACTCGATATTAATGAGGCGCGATAATCATTAGCATGACGCAACACTAATTTGTTATTGTAGTTGATTATAAATATACGTGCTTAATTATCATGACATTTGAAATTTCCATCTACAAACAACAGATGGAGTCAGTAGTATGCGATTGATATTAACTTGCAGCATTACCAACGGATCGTGAAGCAAATCGATCGATATACTTAAATAACAAATCAACAATTTATAAAAATTCTTCTTTATTGTTAAATTTCATCAGTCATGACATTGTTTTTTAATCTTGTCGTTTTTTCCTGGTTCTTTCTACATCCAATCTTGCATAATATTTAAGAAAAATCAAAAATAATAAATTTTTTTATAAAGAAATTTTTTCATACTTTAAAAAAATTTTTTAGATTTTTTTACAATCGATTACGTGTTATGTATTTTTTTTGTCACGATAAAAACGATTGGAGAGGCGATCGCTATGGAGAGAACTCGTGACGCCAGACACGCATCTCGTTGCTGTCGATCCGAAACACGAACAATGCGGGGTGACAGCCTGTGGATGACGGGGCAGGGGGGGGGGCGAGGGAGACGTATGAATGGAGGCTGACGTCTGGGATATCGTAATGGTCATTCTGGCGCTTAAATTGGACCCGGAGCCCGATTGCATAAGCACGACAGTCACGACAGTCGACCCGTCACGATCCATAGCCGGCACTTTTGCCATTCGTATAGGTGGAAAAGTGTCATACAATCACCCGACGACTTCGTGTCGGGAATTGCGAGAGAATTTCGCGGCCTGATACGACCGCAGTTTTTCCGCGTGCAATTCAGCTAATCTCTGATGCAATTTTTCAGCTTTATTTTCTTACGACGCGTCGCGCGAAAATCCGCGAAATCGCTATTTCTGTTTTTCGCTAATCATTTTACGCTTCGCTACGAAGTTTATTTTAATCGGCCACGATATCTTGTTATAGGAAAATGAAAGAATTTCCGCGTTTGCAGAGATAAATAAATTCGGGATATTCCCGGGACGATTAGAGGGACGATTGTACGTCGTTTGTCTTTGAAATATCACCACGTCGCTCGATTCCGTCGGGTGTTTAATAAGTAAACAGAAAACTCGAGATGGAAGATTTAATAATAAGCGCTCGGGCTTCTCTCGGGCCGCCCTTTCTGAAAGACCACAAAATCCCCATTTTCTTACGTCATCCCCATAACCGCTGAGTCACGCCGTTCTATCGCACCCCACGGGATATCGTAAACATTCGCCACCCTCGCGTTCACCGCTACCGGGTAAAATTTTTCGTTCGGAGAAACGCCAAGTACGGAAGACCGTCGGACGGCATTCTCGCGTAATCAAAAGTTAAAACCCGATGAAGTAAGGAACAATTAGTAACCTCGATGACATATTGCTTATTAAAATCGATTAATCTCTTTCTTAATTCTCTTTCGTAAGAGAATTAAGTTCCGAAAATTAAGACTGATTAGCTTCTCTCTCTCTCTCTCTCTCTCTCTTTCTCTCTCTCTCTCTCTCTCTCTCTCTCTGTCTCTGCAGCGTCGAGTTAATTTTGCAAAATTCGGGACAGCCAACGATCGCGTTTCGGAGGGATTTTCAAAAATTAAAATTAATTAACTTCCTCGCTCATTTCTCAGGAAAAATGTCATTCGCTGCTCTCCACGCGGTTTCTCCGTATTCGATTATCCGACACCCTGTACATTAGACGCGGGTACCATAACAAAATGTAAATCTAGCCGTTTCGTGGCGCGGCCGGACTCGCCAACCGTGTCAATATGTAATTCCTCCGGATTATGAAACGAAAATTTACGAGCACAAGGCCGCCCTGTGCCATTATCATAAGCGAAGAAATTAACGTAATCCCAGTCACGACGGCCCTTTCAATTCCCTCAATAGCGACGGCGGCGGCGGCGGCGGCGGCGGCGGCGGCGGCGGCCGATATATAAAACGTGTAATTCAAGATTTCCCATGGATCGGTTCGTGCCCGCGATCGGATCTGAATTGCGTCAATGCGCGCGTTGCATAATAATCTGTAAATATGGCATAACTCCGCGTATATCGCGCACACGCCCGTCGCGTTCGCGATCACGATATTTCTATTTCGCGACGCTATCGCGATTTTATATCGCGACGTGATACGTTGACTCTTGGCCAACGATCTGCGATTTATCAAATTAGAATTATTCGGCCGTTTCGTCGGATACAAACGTCCGCAAACGTTAAATCGCGAAATCCTCTTCTGAGGATGAGGATAATAAAAAGCTTGGACGGTAAATTGAATAATAATTGGACAATATTGCGGGATGGAGAGACATATTTCGTGCCGTGCACGAAACCCATCTGAATTTAATTCTTCATAATAATTTTACATACACGGCGCACGCAAAATTGGAAATAGAACAATATCGCTTCAAAGTTCGAGATAGAAAATTTAAAATTGAACTTTTTACTGAAAAAAAATAGATTGTTATTAGTCTTCTTGTCATATATTTTGTGTAAATATACCATACCGAAAGGTGAAGATGACAAACACATGTAAGAAGCAGAGAGAGATCGAACGTTCGAATCATCGAACGTTTGCATCATAGACGATTGAGTGTTATCGTGCCAGCGTCCCGTCTTCGTCACCGTTTATCTAAATCATTCCGCTTCGGTCGATTCAATTGCGACAACATATATTTGCATATCGTAGAGCTCTGCTATTCGCAAAACGAAAGGCTTTACATATTACTAGGAGAAACTATGTTACACGTTGAATTAAATTGGAGAATTCACTCCTCGGAAGATACGAATATATCTATATTTAACTGCATTTATTTTCTTCACCTTAATTTCAAAATCAATATCAAAATTACTTTTGAATGTTTTAATTATTACTTAAGACTTCATTTTTATGTACAACTACATTATTTACGTGACATAATTTGTAATGTTTATCATCAAAAATTAGAGATGAGAAAATTAGATGAGACTAAATTGATTAATTGTCTTTGACTAAATTAGACTAAATTGAGACTAATTAGACATTGATATACGAAATTTCTTTCGTACAAATTTGTTCTTGTGTTATGAAGAATGTTTACTCGTACGACGCTTTTTCTGAAAGCGATTTTTACTTTACTGATGAAAATTGCTGCAGCATCAAGGAATTTTAAATAACATATTAAATATTAAATAACATATTAATATGATAAATTATTTACATTGCAATAAATAATGAATAGATTACACGTAACATAAAAAAATTCTGATAAAATATATATTAATCTATGACGCATAATATCACGCGCAAAGAAGATATTAAAATAAGTCAACACATTATAGATAAAAGTCTCATTACATATTATGTATACGTATTGCATTATGCAGATATATTACGTATATATAATATGCATTTATAAATTTTACTTATCATTTATGTACTTTAATATTTTTACAACTTGTTTTTATGAATAAATTATTATGAATTATATTATATTTTATATATTATATTATATTTTATATATTATATTTGCGTTTTTCACATAATTACCATTCAATGATTTACCGATTTACGTAAACGAATACCGATGGAAGAAAAACATTTAGCGTAATAATTTCTCATCTTGATCGAATTGTACTCATTACGTTTCTTTTCAAAATAATATGCATTATAAAAATGTATAAGCAATAAAGAAAATATTTTGCATATAATTTATCATGAAGCATCTTTATAATTAATCAAACAAGAAAAATAAAAAAAAAAATAAATCAAATAAGAAAGATTAATTAATCGAAATATAAACTGTATATTATACGGATAAATGTAATTTATTGTAGCGGAATTGGCTTTTCTCCCTTTTCCCCGCCCGATGAAATTGAGACTTTCTTCCATTTTCGAGGAGATGCCTTTCAGATGCGAATTTCGTGTTTCATCTCTACTCTCGCATTTGGGCAGATTCTATTAAAATGGTTACAATGCGGGTTAATCGGACAGAACGGAGGTAAATTAAATTAACCCCCTCAGGCGCATACCCAGGGTACATACGCCCGCAGAAAATGGCGCGCGGCCGAAATGCGATTACATAACGCGCAGATAAAATCGAAATAAGAGATTATCCTCGCGCCGGATGAGACGGGGAGGAACTGAAATCCCGTAATGACATGCAAATATTTAGATAAGATTGTCTACATCGCTGTAACGACGCTCGTACACGCGCGCGTTCCCCCCACGCGTGCGTGTACGTGCGCGCGTACGTGCACGTGTACGTGTGGAGGCGCTATTATCACGCGCGAATAATGAAGCATGGGCGGTACAACACTTGCGCTCGACTATTATAACGCATGGAAATGACAAACCAGCAAAAAAGCATATCGTCTAAAATTACCGACAAAGAGGAAATATTAAAGAGCCATCCGACGAAGGAGCGTTAATTCCAGTTATGAAGATAATCGCTGCCCCTCCCCCCCCCTCTCTCCCTTCTCCCACCTCTAATAATTACGTAATAACTTTGAGAATAAATAATCTCAAAGTATCAGGAATAATGTTCATCCTTCCACGCCGCTTTGATCGTGTTGCTAGACGAGCGTACGTAATGAGCGGCTGTTTTGCAAGAGGAAGGTAGAAACCCAGGGGAAACAAACGAGACGGCTCGAAAAAATCTTGTGGGGAAACGGGCGTGTTCCGCACGGGGGTGATCGCGGATTTATTCCTAGTGAAAAGTAGTCGGGAGGTAGGAAGGCGACGGTGACGCGGGAAAACCTGCAGAAAGAACCGGTCACGTGCGCCTGTGCAACGTGCCACCGGCCTTGGGTTCATGGTCCGGCTCTACCTTGCCGCCGTAACTAGAAGTTGTGACATAATAGGTTCGCCAATCACACACATACATACATACATAGACACACACACACACACACACACACACACACCACACACCACACACACACACACACCACACACCACACACACACACACACACACACATACACCACACACATACACACATACACCACACACACACACACCACACACACCACACACACACACACCACACACACCACACACACACACACACACACACACACACACCTACACCTACACCGCGTCGCACTACCTGCGAAACTGGCGAACGCGCGAGCCGAGGTTCTCTTCACAGATTGATATTAATCGATAGGAATAAATATCAATGCAGATTAATATTTATCAAACTGGTAAAACGGCGTAGACACAAGAAAGATGGATTATTAAAAATGTTATGTATTATCTTGGATATTACATATTAATCGCTACATTGAGAATAAATGAGAGGCTAATACTGCGTAACGATGCGGGGGAATATTACTTATAAAGGAATCATAAATCAAAACCAGCTTCTCAGCTTGTCTCTCTTTCTCTTCAGATCGATCCTGAATTATCCTCCCGATGTGTATTTAGATTCTTGATTGACTTCTCACAGTCATCTATAAAGATAAAAATATTAGACTTAATCGCTGGAAAGTTGATAATATATTTATGATGTTAGGAATTGAGAAGTTTAAAATGCGACAATAAAAGTATGAAATACTAATATTGGTATTAAATGGTATATTTAACACACATATTTTGTTTTAAAATTATTAATTTTATATATACATTTTTATATATACATAATTAATTATTTTTATATTTTATGTTTAAATCCAATATTTATAGTAACATCTTTCCATAAATTTCTCTTATTTCTTGCAGTTGATTTTATGAAATATTCACGACCAATAGTCTTTGTCATCTATTGAAAAAAATATAATATATATTTATTAAATATTTTCTGTTATAAAAATATTAAAAATAATGTTATTTTATTTATAAATTGTTTATAACCCAAACCTACATTTTTTTTTTACATTCCAAATGACATAACTAAGAAATGTTCTTTTTAAATTTCGATTGTCACTGTTTTCTAGTCAAAGTATCCTGCAATTGCTGCAATCTTTGAGGAAAAAAAAATGAGAAAAATGAAAACAAGATAAGATAACGTATTACGTCGGATAAAATAATGAAGAATAGTTGGAATTATACTCGCGCGTACACCTGCCGAATCTAGGACGTGGAAAGTAACTGTTTATATTAGCATTACGGTCTTTCCTTTTTTTTTTCTCTCTCTCTCTCTCTCTCTCTCTCTTCTCTCGATGACGCAAGCGCATCGCTTGGAAGGCTTCGCGGGGAATATAAATGTTCCGCGTTTTATGGGGCGGTGAATTTTCTCGGCGATTACACGGCAACGGTCGTGTAGGATAATGAGAATTAATTTTAGATCCAGGCTTCGCCGCGGCGAATATTTCTGTCGCTAGTTTTACCGTTAACGATAATTTCGCTCGTTTGCGGCTGCATTACGACACTTCGCTAGGCCGGCCGCTCGCGCGAGTTGGGTAAGACAAATCCCGCAAAGGTCTCCGTGTCCAGTCACATTGTTCAGAAACCAGGTGGGAGCACTTATGCTCGCATAACGGCAATGTTTATAGCGTATAATTATTGTCTTAGTTGCGCTATCATACGTCATTTGTTCGCTGAGCCTTAATCAAAATGGATACATCCCAGACTGAAATCTTCTGTGAAATCTTCAAGCGAATGTTGAATGTTCGAATCGAGAAAAAAAAATATATATATATATACGATATGTATAAAACGCAGCAATATCAAAGAATACGAATATAAAATAAATATTAACAAATTATAAAAATATTTCAATGGACAACAAATGTAAGAGACCTTCAAATAAATTGTGAGGAAGGATAAGAATCTCAAGAAAATTCAAGACTCTTGAAAAGATAGATACGTACGGAATTGAAATCTAGATGCGTCTAAAGAGTCAAGATTTACAAAATTCTAGGAAGCTTTAAAATAATTTCACTCTTGAAGCTAATTTATGAAATTACCGAGGAACACTTATAACATGAAAATCAAGTAGTAGCACCTCATCCACGTCGAATCCGTCGGCGCGAATTGCGTTGATCACGAAGCACCGGAAAATTCAACGAATTTGCGGACGGTTAGTTCCAAGGTTCCGCGAAAATTGCGACATGAGCATTGAGCGAATTATTTATGCGCAACATGCACTTTGAGCGGATCGCGCCTCGTGTTCTTCGCAGGGTGGATTATTTTTAAGCATGTCGTTATGTTTACGACGGCGCTTAAAACTCTGATGACGACGATGGCGCATCTTTCGCGCATGTCAGATCGTCAAAAACAACATGCAGTTACAGGACTCTGTTCATTTCCCTCATATAATCTCGTTGTACTTTAGCAACCTCCCCGTGCGAAAGAACGACACGAAACGTCTCTGCCCTCTGCGTGAATCAAATTGAAAGGAAAGAGGGTAAAACGACAACCTTAAAATTCGAAGATTTTAACTGATTTCTATAAAGATGTAAAAATAATTTTTCAAAGTTACTAAAGCCTTTATTTATAACCTGTAAAAATTGAAAAGATTATTTATTAAATGAATTAGAATTTTGGAAATTTTATATTTTTTAAGAATTTCGTTATTTACACCCTCTCGGGAAAGATTACTTTTAGTAATGAATAAATGATGAAAGATTGAATCTGATTTTCTGATAGGTTTTTTGAAGAGTAAACAGAGATTTTATTGTAATAAATCTTTTATATTCTTTTAACATTCTAATATTTTAATAAAAATAATGTATCAAACTATAACAAATTATTTATATCTATCAAAAATTTTTAGTGAGTTAGATATTAAATTGTTACTCATTTGTTATTGCCTGAGAAAATTAACAATTCATTATTTTATCCATTTCGTCTTATCTTATCACCTTCTTCCTTACAGAATACCGCTATTCGAGAAAGATATTCTATTCACGGACACGCGATTAGGCCGAATTTCTCCTCGCCAACACGCGCGAAGGTTGGAATTTCTGTTAACGTTCGAATACTTCACGTGTACGATTACGCATGTCCACCGTGTTCGTTTATACGAATTATTCCACGAAAACGAGTCACGCGCTTTCCTCGTGGACATCATCGCACTACGACGAAGAATCACGCCTGCGATCACGAACTCGCACGTGGCGCCCTTCTTGACGCAAGGCTTTTGTCAAATCAGCTGGTATAATGAGATCGCCGGTACACGTGGTGTACATGAGATCCCTATGTAAGAAAGCGAGTTTCGGTTGTGGGTATAATATCTGGACGTGCGGGTAGAAGCTACACCTCGTGGCACTCATGTTTCCCCTTCGCACACAGGCAATCAGACTCGCGCTTCGTACGATCGTAGCGCGTGCAACGCATGTCGTTAATATTTAAATGTCACAATTAATAGCATATATAATTCATAAATGTTTAACTGTTTCTCCTTGAGAAAAAAGAAATTCCAATTGTTGCGTTGAAAAAAATTTTTATTTAACCTTTCGCAGATGAATATAAAATTAATAATTTAAATACAGCTATAAATTTAACATCATACAAAAAATATCTACAAAGATAAAAGTTATAGAATTTTGTGAGACACATAATAGTGCTTGGATTTAGAACATTAAATCATTAAGTCATTAAAAAAGAAAAGATCGCATGAAAGTCACCATCATTCTTTTAAATAAAAATTATATAATTTTTCTACACAATATATAATTCCTTACAATATATTCCTTTGTTAATCTGCTTATAAAATTATTATTCAAATAGAATGATCAAAGAATCGATTTACGTTTACGAGATATTTTATACTTTCTAACATATCTTGATATAAAATATAAATCATCTCGTAACGTTACCACTGGGATAAGTATTTTACATACTTTTTGAGAAAAATAATTTCAATTAAAATAAGAAATCGATAGATACGATTTAAAAGACCGGTTGCTTAAATCATATCTTATACGTTACGTTATATTATAAATAAAATATGTATAAAATAATCTGTATAAAATAATCTATTATAATGTATAAAATAATCTATTGTTCTTTATAAAACATTAAATATAGAATAATAATTGTCTTCAAAAATAAAAGCTACAATTTCCAATATTAATACTGTGTGCAAATTAAGTATTAAATAAATAATATAATGTAATATAAAATAAGTGGCACAATTTTGACAATTCATCTCTATTACATTTTCAAAATGAATGTTGTCGTTAAAACGCATAATAAACATCCGCCTGACATTTCCTACAAATAAATACGCTTCAAAAATACGCTCCCCGAGAAATCTCATTAAAATTAAGAACGGAGATTGTGGAGTTCCGTAAATGACGGAATGGGTTCAGCTCCTTAACGAGCCCGGCCGCGATAATTACGGACGCTTTCCTCGCTCTCTACAAAATATCGCTGCGTAAAGACGCCCACGAGTTTCGTGTATTATGTATCTTCGCGCGCGGAGATGATTATTTTTATCCCGCCCCTTTGACAGTCAGGATAATACTTAAAAATAAGAAAAAAAAAAAAAAGAAGGAAGAAAAAAAGGAAAAAAGAAAAAGGTTTAACGCAAAGGTCCGACCGAGCGTGCCTTTAATCTCACTCTCGTCGATTCTCTCGTGCAAAAAGGAGGAAAATAAAATACGCACGCACGTACAACAACGTCGTAGAGCGCGTACAACAATGTCGTTCTCGAAATCGGTCGACCGGCTAATAAATCGCGTCGCGCTCGTCGCTCTAGCTCTCGCTCTAGCCGGCCGCGATAGCGTAACATCAGGCAACCCACCGTAATTATCATCGGAGCCGTCAGCTATTGTCGGACGGAGGGGGGGGGGGGGCGGAAAGATAACGCCCGGGAAAAATAGCGCGGTGGAAAACGAGCCGACGGCGACGGCGATGGCGGCGTTAACTCGCGTTGCATGCCACGTAACACTTATCTTGCGCGGCTCTCCGTTCCGCCATTCGCGTTCCTCATCGCGGGCCTTCGGAGCGTGCAGCTCCCAGCGCCCCCCCTGTGTTTGCTCCAGAAACCTACTTTTTCGAATCACCGTAACCGCCGACGGCGGCGGCGGCGAAGGCAACGGAGGCGGCGAATTCCCCGCAATCTCGCGTGCCACCGGCTGTTATGTCAACGCGAGAGAGAGGAAAAAGAAGCCATTTTCCACGCGGATCGGGAAACACTCGATGTATCTCGAATCTCCCTCTTCCCCTCCTTCCTCGCGTGAATCCTGGACAATAGAACGAAATATAATCGGAAGCGAGTGCGTAGGGATCGGAGTCTCGAGTGTCGCTGAAATAAGTGATCCGATCAGCTTGCAAAAATGGTGATATTAATAAATCCGTATTCTAGGATCTATTTTCAGGTCTAATGTGACGATAAATAAATTCTACTACAATGGAAAAACGCGAACCGCGGCTATGAATAAAGCTTCTATTTGCGGACTGACCTATTGTAACATAATTGCGTCAATTACCTAACCTTAGACTATAGACGACCACTTGTGCGTGGCCACGTTATCGCGTTCCCGACGCTCCTTGGGGGAATCGTATAAGTAGAAAGAACACAAAGTTATCTTGCGCATCGAGTACATCGAGCGATATTAATGTTAAGAACAAAGGAAGAGGACATCATCGTGGGGAGCAATTGAAAGACTGAAGTACAACCGCTTGCGCGAAGACTAAATGCCATACGAGACCTCGTGATATTTCTTTCTTTTTTTTTCTCTCTGATTTCCGATATGGATGAAACGATTCAAAATACAATATTTGCATTATACCTCCGCACTTATAATTTCCCAAGATCGATTTGCCGTTATTTTACAGTGAGTCATGCAATTTACATCACATCGAATAATCATTTTTCTATGGTATACGCTGAATTTAAGAATTTGACGTTATTTAATGTAATGTAAATTATATGACTATAAGCAATTAATTAATTGCAGAATTGGGTAAGTTAATTTTTTAAATTAAAATCAAGATAAAATTAATGGCCTGTAAAATTAACTCAGATACGTTAAGAGTTTCATGAATAAAAAATTTTAAACTTACGTTAAAATAAAATAAACTTCAATTTAAAAATTAATTTTAAAAACATTATTTATATTAAATTAAAATGCCGTAATTTTTTTAATTTGTTAATTAAAAAATGACATTTGCTCTAAAATTTCTTTAATTGGCATTCGTGGATTCGATGTAACAAAAAACTTTAAATAAATATGTCTTTGTTTAAAATTAACGTAACTGAATTATTTTTTTTTTACATTTCAAAACTCGTGGAATAAGGCTATATAAAATTATGTAAGATTGTAAAAAACGTTATAAACAAGCTATCTGGAGATTTAGTGCATAATTGAAAAAATATCTGGAACCATTGAATCTCAATGAATATCAATTAGAATTAAAATTGATTAAAATTACTTTAAAAATAAAACAATATGAAAGAAAAAAAATTGAAGTTGATGTGTTTTAAACAATAATTAGTTGATGTCGTAACTAACTTATTTGAAAAAATTAACTTCATTATTTAATTCCTAACTAATTAACTAATTATTATTCAACCTTGATTGCACGCGATTTACTCTCATTTGTATTAACAAAACGTAATCGAGCCTTCGAGGCAAAAAAAAGATCGCTATTTTTATTGCTTTTGCACGATGTTTATTTTCAGCTTGTTACATAATCGCAGAATGATTGCAAATATACATCGAACAATCGCAGTCGTCGTAAATATCGGCGGTGATTTTTCAATTACTCTCTTTGTCTTTTTATTTACAGGGGATATGCACAGTTCATCGCAAACGCTTCAATAACTCTATAAACATGCGATAAGTGATCTCTCGCGTGTATTACAATAGCACAACTCGGTCTCTTCACGTGATCTAAATCTAACTTATACCATTCGGATAATTAAAAAATCAATCGTAAAAAATATTTCCGAAAAACGAAGTGGAAAAATATATAAGAAAAACTGGTTACTTATTAGAAACTGGCTAGTTTTTATTCTTTCGAATTTACTGGACAGTAACTGTACAATAAATGATTAAAAAAATTTTTGTTAGATAATACTTGTCATCAACTAGCCAGAAACTACCCAGAAACTAATCACTAAATTAGTTAGTCAGTAAAACTCGAAATAATTCTAACTGGTATTTTTTGCCTAACAATTAGCCAGAAACTAACCAGGTTAAGCTGGTCAAGTAAATATTAACTAATAATTCTATTTATTTATTATTAATTTATCTATTTTTTATTTTTTATTTCTTTTCTTTTTTTTTTTTATATTTCAGATTTGTATTCGTGAGAATCCTCGAGATAAAGCAAAACAAACAAATTAGATATCTTTGATCGAGTCGATCTTGTTTTTGTTATTCCCCGCGACAAATCGGGATGGGCGAGAGTATTCCGACGGCAGCCGACGGAGCGCTGATAAAATGCATCGGCCTGCGTCTCCTTATCGCGACGACGTAACGCAAAGTCCAAAGTCAGCGAGGTGGAAGCGGCGTGGAAGTGCACGTGCCCGAGTAAGACAAGGCGCGGTGCGAGCGACGGCGACGATGCAGCTCTCGCGGCAAGCTCTCGAGCTCTCGAACGCAAACATATTTGCCGACGTTGCCGTCAGGAATTGATAGCGGCGAGCCTCCTTATCATGGCGTGTTACGATGCAGCTGCGTCGCGGCCAGCCGACGCGGATCGGCCGTTATCGTCACTGGCACTGCGACTCCGCGCGAATTTGCTATTTTAATCGCGAGAGAGAAAGAGGGGGGGGGGGGAGGAAAGGGTAGAGAGGGACGTGATGTAACCGTATGCATAATACCGTGAGATTTAAATGTAGCCGTCCGCGATATTCTCGGGATTTCGCCGTCGATCTCGGCTCTCGAAACGCAATCGCGATCGAGCGGAAAGAGGCGCGCGCGGCACGAGGAAGTCTCGCTTCGCGAGGAAATCTCGAGGAAATCTCGAGGAAATCTCGCCGGAAGCGCCATAATCGAATAATAATATATTGAAATATCTCATCATTTCACTCGTTCTCGTTTTGTTCGCCCGTGCATGCCGGATCTATATCTCGGCAAGGCGATCGAAATAATCCTCGACGAATGCACCGAATTAACGCGTACGCTATTTAAATCTGTTTAAATATGTTTGCGGCTCGCCTTATCTTACACGCGACTTTGATAACGCCGCCGCTTATTTGAGTTGTGTGCACGATCGAGAATACGAAGGCGAAAAAACGAGTAAGCCGCGTGTAGGTCCTTTCTAGCTGTATCTCTTTTTACGTTTCTTTATACAGATAAAGTAAAATCGAACGCACCTAAAGACACCGCAAATATGCGAAAGAAGCTGCGTTCGATTAAACAAAAAAAAAAAAAAAAAAAAGAAAAAGTTTACAAAAACTTCCCTGGAATTTGGAGAATCATAAGGAAGTGATAAGCGATATATTAAATTAAATTTTAATTCACACACACACACACACACACACACACACACACACACACACACACACACACACACACACAGAGTAAAGAGGATTTTGCAGTAAAACTGATCTTACAGCGTATAATTATTTGCTTCATTTTACTTTATCGGTATGTTTTTCCAAGTGCTGCGCATTAATTGCGATGATTACGCCAGACGAGAAATGCGAGATCGAAAAATACGAGAAGACCCATGGGACGCGATGCGACAAGTGGGCAAACACTCGCTCGCGCGATGTGCAGTTAAATATATGTTAATCACGCACGCTTACGTAACTTAGCGCTAGGTAAAAGCGGTGATTTATTAGCTAGCTCGTTAATTGGCGAGATACTATTTCCGAGCGAGCGACTCTAATTAGGAATTCACAACCGGTTGGGTAAACGAGCGTTAAGCGCAGGATGATAAGTTGCGGATGAAAATCGCACATTTTCCTCCTTGATACAGCGATTACCGATCGCGTTGACAGCATTACTGTGTTGAGTGTCAGTACTAATTTAAAGCTGTCGATACGCTGTCGAGACTCCGCCGCTTGACGAACTAGAGGAGATAATAATAACACGAACTGACTCGACAACGAGGAGATTTCAACTGGATAATAATGCCGTTGTTTTTGTAAAGACCGTCAACGTTTTGCTTCATATTTCAGAATTTTAAAGTTTTTATCTTTAAAATAAGAAGAAAGTACTCTCGAAAATTCCAAAGAAATTTAAAAGCAACTAAGACCGCTAATTAATTATTGGCCGTTAACGCAAATATTTTTATTACATTAATATAAATATTTTATTATTATATTTTTATCATATCATATTATATTTTTTTATCTTGCTTGTTTTCTCATTTACTCAGAATTAATATACCCTTAAGGATTCGACACAATCCCACGTAGAATGATACGTCGATAAGTCGACATCGCTTGACGCTTTGGATTATTGGATGTAAATAATAGGAATAACTAGGACTAGTAAGGATACGTCGCCTAATTCAGTCCCCCCCCCCCCCCCGGTGTCACGTTTAATAATTTCTATGCGATTTGTCCCGGCGGCAATGGCATCTGGCTCAGCGGCGATCATGTTTATTTAATAAAAGTCTAGACCGCACCATGCTGCGAAAATACTCGACTGTGTTTTGATAAGGAGGATGCGCGATCGTCGGTCGTCGAACCGTCCAACAACGCGCCGCGCCACAAAGTGTCAAACAAGTGCTCGAGACAATGAATCGAGCGAGGAATGCAAACTCAGGAATGAATATACGCTGCTCGTTGCACCTGCAGTTTTTCGTGCAATTCGCTTTCGCGGCGATCAGCGAGAGAGAAACGTGATAAGAAAAAAAAAATATATTTTCAATAATCTCAAAAAGCGAGATACGAGAGAGAAAAGAAAAATATCGATCGTTTCTCGATCGTTCTGTAGCGTGCCCATCTTGATCTCTCGACTCGGAATTCTCTTTGTGTCCGGGGAAAAGAGAACTAAAGCGCTTTCGCATCCGAATTTATTACGCTCGAGTGTTAACTTTCCGTTATTACGAAGCGCCTTGAGGAGAACGAAGCGCCTCTAGATGATCTAGAAACGCGGCCGCGTATGGAAATCCCTGTATTTATAAAACGAGCTCGCCTCGGGCAGCCGATATTATTGCTAACGGCGGGCGTAAACAATGATTGCGCAACGTGACGCAACTGTTATCGCGAGATGCACCGAGCGGCGGCGAATCGATTAGGGCGGAGGCGGAGGAGGAGAAGGAGGAGGAGGAGGAGCAGGAGGAGGAGGAGCAGGAGGAGGAGGAAAGGAAGGGGCCCGTTGCCGTCATCGTTGTCTCTTCGTGGCCGAAAGACGCGATCACGCGATTCGCCGTTTTAAAACTGATCGAAAAGTTCAACGCTCGCCGACTCGCGATATTCGCGGGGCGGCACGCAAGGTCGGCGATATCTCGCTCGTTAATTGCGAGTCGTTACTCGCCCTCGTCATTCGCGAGAAACGGCGAAAGCGTGAAGGAATATTCCCAGATTGAGGGAGGAGAATTGTGTCGGATTCAATCGAGGAGGAAAAAGATGTATCTCTCTTACGTCGATTTCTATCGGTGTAAATTAATTTTAATTTTCTCGTTTTAACTCGCTTTTTATCTTCTCTTGTAGAAATTAAAAAAAAAATAATAACAATAATAAAGAGTGTAAATTAGCCGAAGATTAAAATCTTATGTATTGTAACAGCGAATCGTTCTCCATCTGAAGGACGTATATGTAAAAATCTAAATCTAGCGTTCAAATGTGTTATATTCGTCTGAAATTCTAAAAAAAGAAAAGAAAAATTCAAATCTTTTTGCAACATAGCTCGTCTGTGTGTTGCATATCGTTGCGCAACGAATGCACTTGCCACCGCAAGATCACGAGCTGACGGCGTAAAAAAAAAGAGATTGGCGAAGAAATGGCGAACGCGAATTTTTTTTTTTTAATATATAAAATAGTAATTTGATTCTTCTTTGTATTCTCATATAATATTTTTATTTTTCTATGATGTACAAGATTTTCTATGAATATTTTTCGCGAGGGATCTTTGATGAAGCTGAACGTCTGCCAAACGTCAATTAGACTGGAAATACACGTCGCAGTATATGTTGCCGAAAAGACGGAGATATTCATGCGCGACTGATGTAATCTCGAAGATATCTTGAAATACAAGTGAATCAACATTTGCAGGAAAAAAAAAACAAAAAAAATACGCGTACTCAGTCTTCGCCACGCGCCTGTCATCTGTACAAAGGCATGCGTTTTTGGCACGAGTTTGACACAGCTGCATTCTGAAACAAAGGATGTAATTATAGTTTAAGAGATATATAGGATATACAAAGAAAACCAAATCATCTGATACGCATTAAATTACTTAAAAAAGAATCCTCGTTATTTTTTTCATTGCCATTTTTTATTTCTTGTTTTCTGATAATTATGCTCTGTTGCAGTAATGTCGAGGAAGAAACTATTTCAATGTATGCCCCAGAACTGATTCGTGATCTTTTGAAAAATATTATCCCGCCTGAATGTCTTTTCGATTTGATATTAATTGCGTGCATAAAGACCGTGGTGAGACGGGAGCGAGGGGGGAGGGGGGGGGCAAAAAGATTCGCCCTTAATAAATAAAGTGCGATCGATCTCCATCGCACACCGGTCCGGTAAGACGCGAACACAGCACACAGCATTTATTTTGACCGAAGGGCGCATTAACCGCCCCATTTGACGGCCATTTTTTTCTACCGTTGCTAATTATATCGCCCGCTCGCCCTTCTCGTAGATTGATTTTACGACGGAAATAAAATTCACCGCTGCGGTAAAAGCCCACACGTACGCTTATATTTAGAAGCAAGGCGTATCTCACTCTTTCCTTCTCTCTTCTTTAGGTCAATACGTATCATTTGATAATACGGTCGCGCGAACGCAACTCGAATTCGAGTTGCCACGAGTTGCCACGAGACTACAGAGAAGTTCACCAAACGAGTTATCACCAACGAACGAACGTCGCTTGAATTCGAAGTAACGAAACAATAATCCCGACACATATATATATATATATATATATATATATATATATATATATCTATTCGGATATTTAAATTTGGACGCATGGGTCAGAATTCTCGTTGAAGTTCGGTTTCGAGGTAGCAACGACGTCACCTGAAAAATCATTTAAATCCAAGTCATCGTTCCGAAGACGCGAGAGAGACGCTCCACGAAATCGCGGGAATTGCGTCTTACGTCGACGTATCGGTCAGCTCATTACGGGAGCGTCTTGGTTACGAAGCGTTATCGATTCGCCGTTATTTACGGAGACTAGCAAAGAAGGGGGGAGGGGAGGGTGATAACGCGTTTCAACTTCATTGTCTTCAATTTCCGTCCCGCGCGCGATGACTCCACGGCGGTGCGTTATGCAACGACAATAGATCTCTCTTTCTTTCTCTCTCTCTCTCTCTCTCTCTCTCTCTCTCTCTCTCTCTCTCTCTTCTCTCTGTCCGACGGACGCGAGCGGCGGACAGTCTAAAGTTCATCGCTGCGCGCTTACAAGCCACTACGTTCAATGACCCTCTTACGTCAAAAAGCGTTAGCGACGTATAGCCGGGCGATGATTTATTCAGCGCCGATTTCGAAAACGGTGTGGACAACACCCTCGAGCCTTTGTCAACAATGTTCGGCGAAAAGAGAATTCGGAAGTCGTCGCGGCCAGTAGCCAACAGGCGCTCCATTTATCGTCACTTGTCTCGGTGCGACCCGAGACTAACGAGTAACGAAAAAAAAAAAAAAAAAGAAACAAAGAAACAGAAACAGTCGACGTTGTAGGATGCATCAACCGTGTCAGTTTCCAAGCGTGTTTCTGTTGACGCTAAAAGTCGACCTCCGATCGAGTTTCTTGTGTGCATAACATCTTGCGTTTGCATGACGATTATGAGCGGCGATAACGCGGGCGATTATGCAATTTCGGGATGTAAAAACCACTGGCGCGATCGCCGCGCGCCAGGAACGAATGGTCTTCTCTCTCTCTCTCTTGATTCAGATCAAATTCCGTCGCGATAACAAACGGAGCTAAAGATAGTACGGTCCGTGATAGAATTTCATGTTTTTGATGTCGTTGCTAATGAAACGGACTCGAGTTATATAACGATGACATAACGATCGATAATACACTTGAGCCTTATTAAGAAAAGATGTTTATCTCGTCTCCAGTTCCCCAGCACCAACTACAACTTTAATCTTGTAATTAAGAAATTTCAACGCGGCCTAATTTTTTTCTATTCTAGACTTAAATCTTCAGATTTCGAGATTTTTGGCACGTTCATAAATTATGAGCGATCCATCGCCGTTATAATCAGCGAGGATCTTGAAAATTTTATATTTGAAAAATTTATATTTCTGAAAAATTTATATTTCTTCGAAAATATGCAGAGGAAAGGGAGATTAGATGACGAAGTGGGGATTTGTTAATATTTCTAAGTTAATGACAGATAGCGAATCAAACTTAAAGTTTTTTAATGATAAGTAATCTGTTATAATTTGATCTTAATTTATCAACGAGATAATATAATAAGAAATATATTAAATAAAATATATTATATAAGATCAAATTATAACAGATTACTTATCATTAAAAAACTTAATAATAATAATATTATTATGATTGTAATTTTTCATGAAGAAATATTACAAAATTACATACGGATGTATTCAAAATATATTTCTTATTATATTATCTTTTGTATAATAATATATATATATATGTAATATATATATATATATATATATATATATAACAAAAAATTACATAGTAGTAAATAATTATTTTTGTTCTACATCTAATTTTATTTTATTTTATGTAATTATAAACAATTGTTATTTTCGTTCTAGACTTCATTTTCTTAAAATTATATTATAAATGATATTTTTTGTTCATTATTATCTATTGTTTATTCAGGCATTATAATAACGGAATAATATTTAAAAAATTCATAAAAAATTAATTTTTATTAAAAAATTAGTTTTAATTTTCATCGTCTTATTAAAGATCATCTTATCCATATGTGGGGGCAAGATGACGAAATTGACAGATCTCAAAAAATTTAATTATACAAAATTCTAATTTATTTACAAATTTTTCAATTTCTTCAGATGATAGGCAAAATTTTAGTTAATGAAAAAAAAATTAATAGTTATTTTTACATCACCACGAAAATCAAAATAAATCGACAAACCTTAAGATTGTCATCTTACCGCCCCTTTCTCCTACATCGACCTTTTGGGGAGGAGGGGCGGGGAAGAGGGCAAGGTCGGGCTCGAAAACATGTCGCGTCTCTTGTTGAAAAAAATCAGCGGGATTCCACTGGCGACTCGCGTTTCGTGAAATCGTAGACGTCAGCTCCGGTCACGTGTACGAGGCACAGATTTCAATTAACGTGTTCTCTCTTTCACCTTCAGGAACGTGACAAGCTTGAGACTCGCGATTCGCTTACGCAACGCGAGGCGCGCAAGCCATAATACGTTTTTGCATGTGACGAGGCATCAATGACAGCCGGCCGTGTGTCACGTGTCTGAAAATCATCATATGTGAATGACTCACGGAGGCGGAATCCGATCGCGCGCGCGAAGCACAAGGACGAGGGCGACGGAAGAAAACGGAAGAAAAAGAAGAAAGAAAAAAAAAAAAATAAGTCGATCAATGGACTTCGACGAGCGCACCGTCGACGATTTGATAACGGCGTGATTTCATCTCTTGGACACGCTCTCGAGACTGTAATCGAGCGATGGACGTGTCATCACGATCGTCGTATCCGCGCGTTAGTAGCGCGCGTTCGTAAACGTGATTTCTGATTTTAATTTAAAATTGAGTTACGCGTCACCAAAGCTCGTAATAATAACGCACGATTAGAAACTTCCGACGCGATCGCGATCGCGGCGGCCGCGGTAGTCCCGAATGGAAATCGTAGAGAGATTCACTTTCTACGAGTCGGACGTAACGGTGGAGGCTTGTTAAATTAATCTTAGCACTCCGTTCGAACACAGTGCGAATTTACGCGCGTTTTCTCGCGCGGCGATTAACATGCGAACGTGCGACCGTTAATGAGGCAACGTCGCGCGGAAAATGAACGAAAGTGCCGTTTTTCTGATCCCGTCGGCCGTTTTTTACAGAAGTGATGGATTTAACATTTAACTCCGATCGGGCGATCGGGCAGCAATTTGTGAGAAAAAATCAACGAAGCTCAATGGAGCTCACGTTGCCGCAAATGCGACTGTAATCGCGCTATCACGCCGTATATTTGCATCGTGATGCGGCGAATAATGTCAAGTATAACCGATATATATAACCAGTCCGGATGACCTTTTCCGATCGCGATTAATATCGAGATCATTGCTATTCGGTAGCGATAATTTTCTCTCGCGACCGATAATTAAATCTGATAAGCTGCACAAATAAAATAGATTTATGGGATCGTGTCTGGAGCGTATCTACATTCCTTTCTAACTTGAAGTGCCTAAACTGTGCGTGACAGTTTAAGACTTTTGCGAATATTCTTTTATATATATATATATATATATATATAAAAGCTTTTGGGAAGTTTAAATACCCGGCGGAAATTCGATAAAAAATAGAACACCAAAAAGCTACTTGAGTAATTAAAAAGAAGCAAAGATTAATTAAAATCTTGGATAAACAATCGCTTTATTGCTTCGTCTCTCTCTTTTAATATTATTTATAAAATAAAATAAAAAATCGAAGTGTAATAAGGATTAATAGAAAATGTAAAAGTATAAATAGGAACATTTTTATGCGCTTTAAACTATATTTAGAAAGCTATATTTAGAAAGGATATACGTGTATGTATATATATATATATATATATATATATATATATATATATATCGAGCGTTATTTAATTCATCTAATTTTAAATGCAAATGTCAGGTTGCATTTTCGAGCTATTGTTCCATAGGTCTCCATAGGTCTCCATACGTTATACCGTCAAGGAGCAAACGAGCAACGTTAACCGAGAGAGACAATCGAAGGAACAGCCTCATTAGCGAGGCGCAGCATCCCTCTCTCATTAGCGCCGACTGGAAAGCTATCCTACGAGGAGCACGTGACTACTATGCACTACACCTCGTAGTAGCGGCAGCTCGCCTACTTCCAGCCTACTAGTTACGTAACGATGCAATTTTTCCTCCTCTCGCGACTCGCATGCGCGCGAGATCACGTACAGGCAACATGGGGCGACACGGCGCCGCGGTTTTCCGGTCGCGAGGTTTCCGTTCGGAAGCTTAAATACCCGGCGGAAGTTGCGAAAAATTCAATGGAAATAGAGTACGAGAAAACTAGCCGAGTTGTATCGATTAAAAAGCAGCAAAGGTTAATTAAAGCCTTCGACGACAAACGATCGTTCTATTTATCTTGTCTTTCGATATTGCTTATATAAAGTAAAAGGATTCATGAAAAATATGAAAATAAAAGTGGGAGATTTTTATGCGTTTTATAAATGATCTTTATAAGATCGTTATAAGCGTTATTTTTAATAAATTTCTTTGGTATATTATAAAAATTTGCATTTTTTTAAGTTTCACCTTATAATCTCGCACGGACGAATATATCGTATTCTTGAAGAGAAGAACGAAAGAGGCGGATCTCCCAAAGCGACTCGTCCAAGATGGATTCCAACGGCGGTTGGAAATGCAATTCGCGCGGGTGAATTGAACCAGAAAATGGAATGGACTGGCTGTTGCGAAACTGCTGGAAGGAAGAGGAAAAAAACGGGACTAGGTCGGGTATGTAGACCATATACGCGAACGGGCGGACTTTGTGAGTCACGATGGGCACAAAGAGGCGGATATCGAGGCAGCGGTAAACGCGCGTCTTCGCTCAAAAGGGCAACCAGTCCCGAAACACGTCGGATCAATTAACGAGAATTAAGATACGATTCGATCAACGCAGGAATTTGTTTTAACGTTTCTTAATGTCCGCGAAAGTCTGCGCGAGACGTTTAAGCAACGCGAGTCAGGCCCGACGTACGATGGAGAAATAGGAATGAAGATAAAATTTTGGAAGTAAAAATTAGAAATAAATGTTAAATAAATATTAAATAAATATTAAATGTAACGCACAATAGGCACAAGTAAATACAAGACGTAGCTGTATTTTGTGTTACCTCCATTTTGCGTCTCTCGTTCTCTATCTATATTCCTAATTTTTGTCCCTGAAATTTAATATTTATTCCTATTTTCTCATTAATTTCTCATTATTATTTCTTTAAATTAAGAATCTCGAACGAAGATATTCTTCCCAACTCTCATAAATCGATTGTGAGATCGATCGATCGGTCGATCGACGCTTTAAAAAAGCGTCCTGAAAAATGAAGCTCGTGAGAGAAGAATCCCAACGACAGATCGTGGTTCCGATCCGAGTATTTGCATTCGTGTTATCTGATGATCCGCGGTGCAAAGTTCCGATTAAGCGCATAATTAGTCGCGACTCGTGCGAGACATGCCGGATTATATATTCCGCTCTCGCACGTGTCACGCGTCCGCGATCTCCCCACGTACTTCCGCACGCGTGCATACGCATCGAGGCGAGTGAAACAGGCGATCGTCATATATGCTGTAACTTGTTCGAGTTCGATATTAAAATTTACAAGGACGTTACGACACGCGGCGCGGAAAACTTCAACGGAACGTTTGAAACAAACGTCTCTTCTTTTCCTTCAAATAAATTAAAGCAAATTTCTTTTTCTTCTAAAGCGTCTGTAGCTGATGAAGTGGTACACTTTAAACGTTTCTAATTTCTGTAATAAAATTTAAGGATTAATAATTTTTAACATGATTCAGTTAATTTTTAATTTTTAACCTGATAACCCTAATTATTTTCCCAAACATATCAATTGTAACTTCTTAACTTTTTTTCAAGGCTAGATTCTTTTGTTTTTTCACATTGTATAATCGTTTGAAATAACTAAGTTTTAAAAAATTACAACATTTTAATTTGATAACACCTTTAAAAATTAACCTTTAACTGGTCTTAATTTAATTTTAACGTAATTTTTAAATGAATTCGTGTTTTATGTGTATTATTCAACTTTTAATATAATTGATTTAATATCGCATGCCATTGATTTTAACATAATTTATAAAAAAAGACAAACTTGTTCAATTCTGAGTCTATTCATAATTTTTATATCTTTCTGTGACAATATATATTTCACAGAAAAATAAAAAAGTCACAAGAAATAATGGGTTTCCAATGTCCAATTTCGTAATATGTGACTTTTTGACAGAATTTAATTGTTTCTTCGAATTTAATTGTTTAGAATTTAATTGTTTCTTCGAATGAATGTCGACGAAATAATTAAAGTAAGACAAAATTGACTAATATTTCGTTCAACGGCATAAATTCCACTCGAATGACGATGTTTCGAGCAACCTAACAATCTGCAAAATCAAGTTGCAGCGATAGATTTAATTGGACAACGAGACAGGTGCTCGATCGAAGGGACAAGGCTAGACGGACGACGCCGCTTTCGAAAGATATCCGTAATCGATGCCGCTTGCGTCATCCGCTCGAGACGCCCGATCGAGCAGGTGATACGTCGCAAGTGAGGCGGCAATTAGCTCCGATTGTCGTTATTTATTTTTCTAAAAAAAGACGGAGCGGCGACGAACGCGCCCGCGGATATCGGCGGAAGGACCCGCTCTCGTTTCGCAATTCGAATTTCTGCGCGACGAGAGAACTCGATAAAAATAAACAAATCGATATTTTGCGTTCAACGAAATTACCATTCGTTTCGAGATCGGATATCCTCGCGCGGTCTCGCGCGTATCTTGGAGCTTGAGACGGAAAACGTGATTGTTATACAACCGGCGAGATCTCGTGGGAGGAAGTTATTAGTCGCAAAGTTCGCGCAAACAGCCTCGAAATTTTTCATCTCTCGTTTTTCAGGATTTTTTTCAGGCCTTCGTTCGAATAATAACGCTCCTATCGCATCGCAAGCTGAGTCTCATATCATCCTCGATTATCATCGTCGATTTTTGCTGTCTTTGAAATCGCGGAAAAATCCGCGAGGCGATCGCGCCGTGACGCAACGCAATATTATTCGACGGGTAAAAACATCTTAATCGACTTTTTTAAATGGCTTCTTTTTCCAGCGTTGCGCTAAAAAAAGCGCTGCGTACGTTTTAACGAGTGCTTAACGGCGTAAAAATTCCACGGGTGAGCGTGCGCTCCTCACACGTGAGCACGTGAACGTTACGTAACAGCGAGAATGCACAATGTCGCCTCGTAAGATGCACTCGATGAATGGCACAAGTTCCAATATCCGTTTCGTAAGTTACTTTCAAACCTCGTCCGATCGATCTTGTCCTATTATTTAATCCAGGCAGGATGTCCCGTTTATATCCTTTACATTATTTCGAGTCTTTTTCTGACGGTTATAGATGCAAGAAGATACAATATTTACATAATCAAACGATAAAGATCCAAGAATCTACTTTTTATTTTTATCGAAAAAAAATTGGAACAATCAAGTTTTTCAGAAAAAATTGTCAAAATGTTTGAATATTTAGAAAAAACTTTTTATAAAAATACATAAATGAGTATTACAATCGAAAAATTCTTGAGATTCTAATTTCTAACATTTCCACTCAGCGATACATTTCTACAAAAATCTAATCCGTTATTGTAATTAGTATTAAATTAAAAGTCTCTTTTTGTAATTTTTGTAATTTTCTTTTATATTTATTTATCTATTTTTTATTATGTATAGTTCACTCCACTTCACCTCACGTGTACACGTTGACAGATATTCTACTTCTTACCTTGTCCTACGATCTTAGATTATTGTTTCATTCATTTATAACGATTAAGTTAACTTGAAACCTTAACATCGTTTGTGTTAATTATTTCGCGACTGAAAAAAACCTAAATAAAATTGAAACTTGTTTTGCAATATTCTGCTATACAATTATAATAAAAACCTATATAAAAACTATATAAAAACAAATCATTTTTGCAACATCTTTTTCCGTTCATTTTTTTATTTAATTGTTATTCTTGTTTCAGATTTTTCCGAAATAACCAAGAAATAAATTTTCGAGAATAGTAGGAAGGAAATCAAAGACTTAATCCTCGTGCGCATCATCGATGCATCGCGGCACACGGAAGCAGCCAGCAAAGAGAAAAAGCGGAATGGCCGCAATGGGAGGGAGGAATTATCTGTGTAAACTCCGAACGTAAATTACAATTGAGTGAATCCAGACGAAAAAAATCGCACGCGACGGCCGTGGATTGGATTACGACGAAGGACGCGGCAAAGAATGCGTCGAACCTTGGCTCGTCGCATTCTTTTTCTCGAGCTTTATTTTAATGCTTTCGCATAAATCTCGCGCGTGGACGGATAATCGACCGTGAATGGTCGTCGACCATGCGCCGATGAAAACGGAATGTTTTTACTCCGGGATCATTCGCGGGGTGATTTGCATTTGCGCCTAAGAATAAGAATGGCAGTGACAGCCAGCGAGCTGCCGGGACACATCCGCCTTTCGACGAATAGAAAAGGCTCGGATCAATTTAACGCAGGCGCGCGACAATGGTGTCGCGATAATGCGACTTATTAACGCGGGTGTCTCCCGAGATAAGCGCGGAGCATCCGCGCGGTAATCCTTAATTGCTTGATTTTTAATGACCTTAGCCGCGCGGCGTGACGTAAACCAGTTTATTATGTATGCGCATCATTCTATTTACGGGAAATTAAAATTACGTTACGTTAAAAAACTGCTACAAAAATAATCCTAACCTTTTATTTCTTATCGCGCCTGCCGGCCATCGTTCTAATTTAATCGGCGTATTCTCGGAGATAACGCAGAGGCAAAGTTAGCACTGTTGGATGAAAAATCTTTATAGTCACAATAAATCGGGCAAATCCCACCGTGATTCGATCGGCTTAGTCGGAAGGGACGCTGTTTACTTTCCGGCGAAAAATTTAGAAAAATTTTGGCGGGAAATAATTCAAAACGAACTTGAAGGAAATCGAAGAGTAGAAGAATAAACCACACGGTCAAAAAAACACGTTCAGATTTACCTGAATTACGTTGACAGATTATATTATATTAACTCGCATCCAGCATAAATAAATGCATTTACGTCGCGAGCGAAGACTATTTTTTCGAGAAAGCAAGCGTACACATCAGATCGTACGTCGTACACGTGAGCACGTTCCATCGGTGTGAAAAGCCATCCAGAGGGGGGGGGGAAGGGGGTGGGGGTATGGGGATAAGAAGGGGGGACTTATCTACTACGTGCTACTTACACACGTTACAAGCGTTACGTGGGACCATTACAATCGCGCGAGCGACAATGAGAATGCAAATGAGTCAGCGCGCATTGATATGGATATGCGTGTCTGCAATCTCGTTGAATAATAATCGTCGTACAACAATTACTCGTGATTCGAGGGACTTAACTGGCCGACTCGCCCGCCGACGATGGCAGGAACCGCGAATCGTTCATACGGCGCCAGTTGATCTCGGGCCTTCTAGCAAAATATACAAATATGTTAAGAGACGCAGATTTAAATATAGAAAAAACTAGCGAATTCGTGAAATAAAATGCGTAAATTTATGATTAAAACAGAAACATTATTGACTGAGAATGATCGAGAGAGATCTTCTTGACCAATGCAAACGTTATTTCGCTTTAAGATTGGAAATACCAAACGATCAATTTTTCCTAATTTTTTTTTTAATATCTCATCGGAAATAAAGAGAGGGGTCGATAAAGGATCAACAAATTCCAAAATCCTTATTAAGAAAATATTAATTTAAAAAAATAGAAGTGATGAGAAGTGCTCCATATTTTTAATAAGGCTGGACCTGCTTGAAAATTATTAGAAAATAATAGTCGAATAAAACGCACGACAGACGGAGCACGAGCACGAACGCCCCAAGCTGCCCGAACAAGCGATCGGTTTGTTATTTAAATGCAAACACACTTCTCGCACTATCAATACACACGCGCGCTGACCTAGTTGCAGTAAATGAATTAGCATTGACGGTAGAGATTGCGCTTCAAAACACCTCACAATGGACGTTGTTTGCAGAGTCATTTCGGCTCTTCACCGATCAATGACTGCTGGAGATCCAGCTATTGAGAGCGCGCCCGCGCCTCCCCCCCCCTCTCTCTCTCTCTCTCTCTCTCTCTCTCTCTCTCTCTCTCTCTCTCTTTCTCTCTCTCTGCGCGATGCATCTTGTCGGTCGGGGTGCGATCTCTAGCGCTCGGTATCGATCTCTAGCGGGTGAAAAGCGACGGAGAAGAAATCATTCGGAGCAAGCCCCTCGTCGTCGTCGTCGTCGTCTTTGTTGCGAGAGACCCATCGCAGAGCGGGAAATGTGTCTACCGGTTATTTTTATTAAGAGCGCCCACATCTCTCGCGCGCGATGCAGGCAAGGGTTAACGAGGAGGGAGGAGGGGGAGGAGAGAGGGGGGGAAGGGGACGACTCCGCAACCTTTATTATTAAATCAAGGTTGTTGGCTTTCACTCCGCGCGATGGAATGACGAGATGCAAGATCCCCCGGCGTTACACCGCGTTGCTCACCGTGCGCGCCGATGCTCACCTTTAAGACCCACCTTGACGAGAGACCGAGAGAGAGAGAGAGAGAGAGAGAGAGAGAGGGGAAAGAGGGAGGAGGACGTATTCCCGACATAGCGCAGCCCTGAGTAAGTTACTCGAAATTACTCGCGGTGAATTCTCGTTATTACGGATGGAGGCTAACGTACGGTTCGACGATATTATTAAATCGTAGGATTATGGAAAATGCCCGTTTAAAAACCGTCTTCGCGATAACGTGATCTCGAACCAAAGTCTCCCCCGTCGTTTCTGATTCTCCTCGATGCCATTATAAAATATTTCTAATAATAAATCTACTGATCTATCTATTACTGATTGCACTTTTGCGTCAAATCACGCACGTGATAAATGACGTCTCGTGACGGGTTTGAAGAATATACGTAGACGTTGAGAGTAGACATCGGTCATTGAATCGCCGCGGGCTGTTATTTGCAAAAAAGGATTTCGCGCGGATTTCGAAATTCGTGGGTGAGAAAGAAAAATATTGTCGCCGTTTCCCGGAATACAGCGCGTCGCAAAAATTCGTTAATTTCGTTTCTTCGAGATATATACGCTACGTGTATACAAAGTATGTCTGCTTAGCATGATGTAAGCGAGATGGATAAGCATAATCACAACGAGACCTTGTAATAAAGACGCCATTTTGCACGAGATCCTTACGCAAGTCGTGCAATTTCCCGGTTTGTTTATGCAACCTACCGCGCGTACGTAATATCTCTCCATTTTTTTTCTTCTTTCTTTCTTGCATCGAAGCGCGTTCAAAACATAGTAAAATATAAATCACTCTGTCTCCAATATCAATGTTAATTTCCATATATCAAAATAGTTTATGCTAATGATCCAGTGATCGTAAAGCACGGAAACGATCGCGAGGAGATCGCAACTGAACCCGTGAATCGAATTACGATTTTTTTGCTCGTAATTTTTTTTTTGTCTTGTTCAACTGTTTATCTCATTGCTGAATTAATTATATAAAGAAAAATCTCGACGCGATACACGCAAATAAATTAGCTGTCGATCGCGCATCAGATTGAAACATATCGTAAAACATATCATATAAAGTATATCATAAAATTTCTGTCGTACACCTCCTCGTCCATCGAGTTTCTTTATCGCCTCCACCTTTACTCGCTTCCCCGTACTCTCCGTCCGTTTAATCTCAGCTTTTCTATTAATGGCACAAAATTATATATCACCGGCAATATTATACGTCGCGCGTTGCATTTATTTATTACAACAATGTTCATAGCCCCCGCGGGTTTACGGTCCCGCATGGTAAAAGCGGCTTTAAAAGCGTATCATTATTATCATTAAAATCTCGGCCTCGCCGAGCAGCATTTTTCTTGGCACGTTTGGCGTCTCTCGCCTCGAACGCGCTCGTCTCGAGGTAAAATCCCTCGGTGACCAGGCGAAGGATGCAGCCGCAGTTCAGACAAAGAACGCCAACCGGTGGAAGAGACGACGATCGTGCGACTACGACAACGACAACAACAACGACGACGACGACATGCAGTCGAGCTTTTAAGACGCAGGCGAGACGCCCACGGAGCGTTTCGCTAGTCCCTGATTTCTTTTACGATTTTTGTCTGGGTGGAGAAGTGACTTTAGCGGGGCAAAGCCACCGTGATTTATCCGTCCGTCCGTCCGTTCATCCATCCTTCCTCCTTCCTTCCTCTCTCGCTTACGACGTTCGCGCCTTATTTTTGTCTCGCCGGTTAATGACGCGTTCTTCGCGAAACATTATTTTTACGCCGCACCACCGCCCTTTCTCTTCGCTTCCCCTTTTTTTTTATCCTTTTCGTGATCCTTTTGCCACGACTCACAACACTTGCGCGCCGCGGGTCACTTACCGAGGCTGACATGCTCGGAAGGTTTGCCTTGTCTGCATTCGCGAAAGCATCCTTAAATCTCGCAGAACGAATGCGCGGAAAGCGAATCATCGAGGACACCCAGACATAATATCCCCGAACTAAAATATTCCTACACGGAGTGAATGTAAGCCTAAATACGATTACATTCACCGTACACTCACACGATCTCTTGTAATTAATTTCCTACAATCTATAATCTGACATGAAATCGCACATTTCTTTTTTTTTTAAACACCAAAATGTGATTTTAAAATTTATCAATTACTGAAATTCGCAATTTTAGAAGCTTTTCATTTCAAATTTTAGAATTTGAAATCTTCCGGAATTCTCATTTTTCAAACTTTTAAACGTAAAACTTTTAAAAGTTTTGAAATAGGAAACTCGAAACTGTTTAATTCTACAACTTTTTAATGTAAATATTTAACTTAAAATTGGTACGTAAACTTTAAAATGTGACATTTTTCAAATTTTAGAGGTTGTAATTTCTGGAAATCATCTTCTTCGTTTGCGAGAGTGAGTCGCAATCGATACATCGGGAACAACAAACGCTTTTAAATAAACTACAGAAGTCATGTAAGGCCTAGACACAGATGGCCAGCGTCCGTGTGATGCAAATAGTGAAGCATTTCGTAATAAGGTATTAATTGACGCGAGGTGCAGCGGGGCGCAGCATATCGATTACGTAATAACGACTTAATGTCTTCGTCAATCTAATCGCTATCAATAATTAGTATGTTATCACAAATTTACAGCGCTTTCCAGTCCGCTTGCGACACTCATGCTTAATTAATCCGTCGGGATAATCGGCTCACTGTCACGAAATCACCCGGTCTTTCCTTTCCGTAAAACAGTCAAATAAATTACCTAGAGAAAAAAAAAAACCTCATTTTTATCGCAAAAAAGCAGTCTCTGACGCATTCATTTTTTTATCGTACTCCATATGCATTTCATTTCAGCTATAAATAACTATTTTGATAAATAATAGTTCTTAATTAATTGTGTAATATTATAACATATAGCACAACAAAAATGATTTAATGTATACATAAATATTTAACGACGTTATATATTTAATATTTATAATATTAGATATATAAAATTATTAAATATTTATGCATATTAAATAATTTTTAATACATACTAAATGCATATTAAATAATTTTATACATTACACAATTAATTAAGAATTATTATTCATGTTAATATTTATAATATTAAATAATAAGTTGATGTTGTAAATAGTATTCTAGCCAGTAATTGTGATTACTTGCAAATAAATTCGAAATAGCGGAACTCGTCTTCGACGATAGTTACATCTCGACTCGCGCGATCCTCGAGATCGCGCGATAACGAGACGGAGAAGAAGAGAGATGCCGAAGGACGAGCGCTCTCTCTCTCTCTCTCTCTCTCTCTCTCTCTCTCTCTCTCTCTCTCTCTCTCTCTCTCTCTCTCTCTCTCTCTCTCTCTCTCCTCTCCCCTTCTCTCTCTTTCTCTCTCTAATTCCATTAACAGCTTGCATTCTTTGTAGCCTAACGGTTGCAGTTCGGCAATCTCCCGGCTATTCGTTAGCCACGTTACGTCATGTTTCATAATACACCGAGCGGCCGTCGTGTCATTACGCATATAGGCCAATGGATTGCAATAGGACTGACGCGCAATTAGCGATACCTTCACGCAATTCTTGATTCGTAATTAAGTCTCTGCAGAAATTAACGTTGCGAGAACGACTCCTCCATTTTATCGAAATAAAATCGACAATAGATACGAAAATATCTCTAATTACATTCCTAGGACTAAATTTTACGGTTTAAGGATATATGTTACACCTACTTTTATAATTTTTATATTTATAGTGAAAAAATTATGGAAAATTTAGAGATTAAATCGTATCTAAAAAAAATATAAAAAAGTTTAATGGGAATTTAGAATTTGGCGTTATTTAAACAAACAAGTAAAAGTGTACTCCAATGGAAAATGTAATTAAGAAATAATGACAAAAATTTCAATTTGTTTTATTTAAGTGATTTAAGTATTCAAGATTATTTATATAAATCTTCGTTGTGATGCAAAAGGTTGATTGTTTTGTAAACAAAAAATTCAATTTAAAAAATTAAGATTCGTGTTATTATTTCTCAATTATATTTCTATTAAAATACATTTCTACTTTATGTATATTTAAATAATGTTTAATCCAAGTATCCATCTGGAATAATCTATAATTTTTTTATTATAAATAAAAATAAGTGTAATACATCCGTAAAAGCAACAAATGAGAAGAGGCAGCCTGCTCTACAAGAGTATTTAAAGATATTGTGTAGATTTGAAGTGTTCGAAAGTCACGGCGAAATCGTTATTTCGGCGAATTGTCGGGGAGATACGTCGAACGCCGACAGATCGCCGTTATCTCGCACGGTCGAGCCCGGAGCTGTTTGGAAGCAGAACAAATACATAAATCGCAATTCACTTGATACATCCTTGATTAGCCCGGGCCGAGAAATATACACCGCGCCCACAGTCACAGACGCGCGGCGCGGCTACGTGTGTGGGTGGACGCGAGTCGGTTATCGATCGGCAGAAAGAATCGGTAATGTATCGGAACAAGTCGGACTCTCGCGCTAACGGTAACGCTATTCCCCGTTACGTGCAGCCGCGGAACAAGGGTAAACCGAATTACGGACCCCCTTTTCGGGCGATCGAAACGCGATCTCGGTCGTCAATCGTCGCGGTTGCCTCTCCGAGTTTTCGTTTTCGTCAGGTCCCGCGTGGGGGCGGGGGGGGGGGGGTCTCCCAGGTTCTTTTCGCTTCTAAAAATCGAGCGACGTAAAAAAAATATCACGAAAGATTTGGGATAGATTTCGAATGCGGAGTACGATAAATTCGATGCTGCACTGTCGTTCGTGAGTTTGAGAATTACGATTCGATTTGCGAATCTAAGTAGAATCGTGAAGAGCGCGAGGATCGAAGAAGAGCCGAGAGCGTTTAGGGGATTAAGCGGTACGTAGTTTAACGGTAATCTGTCGAGACTGCAAGGCGAACCCATCTGGAATGGACGGATGACGTTCTCTCTTTCTCTTTCTCTTTCTCTCTCTCTCTCTCTCTCTCTCTCTCTCTCTCTCTCTCTCTCTCTCTCTCTCTCTCTCTCTCTCTCTCTCTCTCTCCGTGACTCCGACGAGCGTGCTCTCTAAAAGAGGTCTCACCTTTGCTCCACATCGGCACCACGCCGGCACCAAGCGGGACGCTATCGAGCGTATCCGGGGCAGAGCAATAACGATAATGGGTTAAAAACGTCGTCACGCGACACCCTTATTCAGATATCCGCGAGAAATCCTCGCGATCGCAACAGCGAGAAATGGCGCGACGTTCGCGTCGGTGGTTTCTCGTTCGTTTCTCTAAGACTCAGATCTCGCGCGAGAAGACCGCGAGAAGACATCGAGGATCGATGGATCTCGGAAATCTCAACTCGAAAACGCGAATGTTCGGTAAAATAAGAAAGAAGTATCAAGGATCGAGGAAGGACTCGGAGAACGCGAGGACTCCAAGGACTCAATTCAAGCATCCGGGCGTTAAAGAGCCGGAGGATTCAAGGATTTCTCGCGCTAATATCGTCTTCGAACTTGCGCGCTCATTTGTGTAATCGTGGTTTACGAGAGTCGTAGTCGATAAGATCGCAGAAGGGAATTAATTGCGGCCACGTGTCGAGTCAAGTTAAAAAACGTCCGTCCTGAATGTCGCGGTGTTTATCTCACGGAAAATATATCGCGTTGCGTAATCGACGATCGGATGATAAAAAACGAAATAGAAAAAGAAATCTGGAGGGGGGGGGGGCAAAAAAAATAACAAAACGACGAGACAAAATTGGAACAAGGATGCGCGCGTATCGCACTGAACGGACGAACTGAACTCGTTCGTTTAGGCGCGACGCGATATTTAACGACACGTTGCGATGGTGTTTCTCACGTAAATCTCAATATAAAATAATAATTGATAATCGCGCCCGAGTGCATTGCGCATGAGCGCGCGCGCGTGCGCGCGCGAGCGTGCATTGCATCAGCGTTGCATCTCATTCAGCGTTATTCAAGCGCTTGTTTAACGCTATTAGTAGTATGTTATTCCCCGACCGTGCATTATGCAACGTTCGCGCACGCAGTCTCGAGAGTTGCAAAATTAACGCTTACAAAATAAGCGCGCGCGCGCGCGCGCGCGGATTAGTCGTCGTAATTTTAATAAATCGCTCCGCGATATATCGGCGTTTCGCAACCGCCCGCGCCGCACGCACGCGATACGATATATCGGGGACCGATTAAAATTAAATAAATGTAACTCAAGCGTGAGAGGTACCGAACGCGGCTCGGATTAACCTGCGAACGAGGCCGGAAACCGGTTCGTAGATTTTAAAGTGCATCTCGCCGCCAAAGGCGGTTCTTTGTTTACAACTCCGCGAGCAAACTTGGCAAAAGTTGCACCACACCCTACATCGCGACCGAGAAAAACTATATAACTAAGGTTCTAATTATCCGCGATAAACAAATTGAGACGGGAATAAGCGCGCTTTGCTTTCATAATGAAGAACAAGAAGAGATAACGATAAAACCGATCGCTATTTTTGCACCGTTGACAACGTAATAAGCAGGCCTCAATGGGCTCTCATGGGTAATTCGTTGAACAAATGATGCATAACTTTGCATAACTGCGGGCCGCGCGAATGATACGGTAAAGACGTGACATTAGCAATTATTATAATCATTGTTCGCTCGCGTCAATGTTACGCAACAGCCTGATAATGTTGGACACGGCAGCGATGATGGCGATGACGATGACGATGCCTGGCAGCGGCGGCGGCGAAGGCGGCGGTGGCGGCGACGAAGGTCTGGCAATTAGTTAAAAAGATGAACAATCGACTTCCTGCGGTTCTCATCGGTGCTGATAGAGCAACCGGTTGTCGCTTGCCGGCGATGACGTCCGTCCGATGACAATGATGGGGCAACCGGTTAACCGGGAGGGTGTTGAGCAACCGGAAGACCGCATCCCGACGGGGCATCCTCACGGGATACCGATGTCAATAATCAATGCTGCAATTCGCGAAATGCAGACTTGATCATCGTTGTAGCCGAAAATGCTCGGAAACACTGGAATAGAAATCTATTCAGAAATTTACCTCGCGAGTCTTTGTTCCTTTGTTCCAAACATCCAAATTTCGATCCCTGATCGCGAACGTTTCGACTTTATTACGTTCGGACAATGTCTCTATCTTTCTGCGGAATTTTTATTTTATTTTTACCACGTTATATCGTTAATTCACAAGGAGACTCATAATTCAAATCATCAATACAGATTAATTAATGCTTTAATTTCCTATAACTCTATATAATCTGACGTTTATATCTGCGGTACTGAAGAGGATTCGATTAAAGTTGAAATGTTATTCTTGCCTTGTTACTTATTTAAATAAATGTTTAATTTGCACATATATTGGCTTTAATTTGGAATTATTGATTTTTATTCAAAGAGAAAAAGAATTCTGACGAAGCTATTTGCATGTAAATCGAAAGATTTTCTGATTTTTTTGGGAAGTCTGACTTAAAAGAGCGTCCGCTTTTGGGGGATCGCTGTTCGAAGGACTCGACCGAAGCGGAAATTTCAAGAATTACAGAAACGCAGTATCTCGGGAAGAATGAGAGATACATCGAAGAATTACGTCTAAGGACGCGGAATGCACTCGGCATTGAGCGCGAGGCAACCTCGCATTTTCCGCTGCACGTGCATTTCCGTAAACATCGCCTCTCAATGTATCATTCTCGAGGTAATCGTTTACTTTACATGAAACTTTGGAGCCGAGTAGGACTTGCTAGATTGCAAGATTGCAAAATTGCGCGTTTACGAACAATGTTACACGTGCGTATAAGCCGCTCGCGACGGTCACGACAATGCGCGAAATGACACTGGCATCGCGCTTGCAGTCATCGCGGTCGAGAGTTACAGGGTGCATTGGTACAAGGTGTGACGACGAATCCGATATCGGTATTGTTCGCGTGACAAGGATCAAGAACAGTGCTGAATACGTATATACTAAACGTATTCGCGCGCAAAATATCTATTTCTGGACGCAACGGTATGTATCGCGTGAGCTCTATCGGCGCCCATTATGCGGCGGTAAGTAATATGCAAACGTAGGAAGTATTACGTTTGCAGGCACTTACCGCTTTTACGTAAGAGACGGTTTCGCAGAACCGCGGGCATATATATATACATATATATATATATATATATATATATATATATGCATATATATATATATATATATATATTTTGTATTATATATATTGTATTATATATTTTTATAATATATATATATATTTTGTGTGTGTGTGTGTGTGTGTGTGTGTGTGTGTGTGTGTGTGTGTGTGTGTGTGTGTGTGTGGTGTGTGGTGTGTGTACGTACGCACAGATCTTAATTGCAAAGTCTCGCGCGAGATCCCGTTACGTCGCCGATATCAACATAACTCTATGTTGCCACGTTAACGCGAATTAAATAGCACGATAATAAATGCTGCGTGCGCATATTTCGCCTCTCGACCTCGACCAGCATACCGTGAACTCCACGCGCAGCGTATCCTCGTTTCCCCGATCAATCGATTTTTCGAAGCCGGCGCGAAAGATTTTCTTGAACGAGGTTGTACGTACGATATTTAACGAGACCTACTTCACGTCGTTATTAAAATTCGCACGCGAATTTATGAAGTATCGCAAATTGGTTAAGCACCCCCCCTGATGCTAAAAAAATCATCAAGATATTCCAGATTCGCGACGTAATAATCCCAATTTACAAAACATACCCCCTACTTCAACTATAACCGCATATATTTTTATATTCCCCTTTTTTATCAATCAGATTACATAGAGATCACATAGAAATTTAATAAAGATAATGCCAGCCAGGCGTTAACTTTTCTTTCGAGCCCCGCGGTGTATATGCGTGTCGTCCTCTTTCGCGAAAGCGCCGATAAGGAGCGCCGACGAATGGAGAACGCCGACAAAATGGCGTGGCGCGAGACGACGAAGACACGCGGGGAAACTCGCTCGTGTGGTGCGACCCATTGGCCCAGATCGCGCAGGCGGTAATGCCCAATCTCGTCGCCGCGAAAGGCCGCGTTGCGTGGCGAACTCCGCCACGCAAACTCGCGCGCTGCGAAGCCGCCGCGTTGCGTTTACCGCCGTACGCCGTAATAACGCCATGTACGATTTAATAAGCGCGATTACGTTATGCTTTGCACTCCCGTTCGGTGCAGCGCCGCAATCCGCATCGCGGATCAAAATAAAGCTAAAGCGTGATGCGGCGAGCGATATCGCAGAGATATCGCGTTTCCAATTTACGGTTTGTCAATGCAGCATTTTCTTGATTCCTTGGTCAAATTAATTGGTCTCTTTGTCTCCTGAGATCATGTGTTATCAAGATCACAGATCGCTTCATCGTTTGAATCTCTTAAATTAGTCCGTTTTAACGATGGACGTGTAAATCCTCTTTTACAAAAGTTTTTTTTTTTTTTTATGTAATTTGATTGTCATGTAGAGAAATTTGAATTGTAATCCCAAATAACTGAGAATTCTCAAAAATAAATTTGTTAAACGTAACGTACAAACTGGAAGATAGATTGCAATAAAAATATAGCGTATTAAAAAAAAATTTTTTCCACTCATTCTAAAATTCGAATCTTCTAAAATCGTAGACACGTCCCAGATTTTTGGAATAATCGAAATTTTCTTGATGGCATGTCAAAACAAAAAAATCGGTGAATTCTGAATGGATTTCATTTCTCAAACTTTCAAATTTTTGCTGTGTGTGGGAAAAAGTTTTGTACAAAGTTAGATTTATATTTCTGAATCCTCGGATCATTCTGATTCATCACTGAACAAAGGACAATATTGCACACGTGCACTCTCAGCGCATGGTGACTCCCGACAATTCTCTCTCTCTCTCTCTCTCTCTCTATCTCTCTCTCTCTCTCTCTCTCTCTCTCTTATTTCCAGAGAGCTCCACTATAGCGGAGTGCTCCACTTTGGTGTATTTTTAAATACGCCATCTCCATTCACCATCCCCTTCCCCTCTCGCTCCCACGGATTCGACTTCCTTCTCTTCCGCGGCCCACCTCGCCGCCTCGTCTTCTTTCGGTCTACTTTCCGTGCCGACGCGCACAATATCGCGCTCGAGTGGGGACCCTCCGGTAAATATTTACAGTTAACGTCGTTACATAATAAGCGTATACTTGGCTATCGCGTTCACGGATCAGCGGATCCGAGGGCCTCGGCCAGAGAAGGCGTTGCAGCGACGGCGACGGCGACGGCGACGCGCGACGTAACGCGGCCCGTTACCTGTGCCCGACCTTCGAAACCCATTTGCAGAAATCCGAAATTATATTTCGGCGATCCTGACCATTCCTTTACAGTAAACGGCATAACGGTGGCTGACCGTGTTTGAACGCACACTGACCACGCTTCAGTAAGCGTTACGACTATGACGCATTCCGGTTTAAAGTTCCTGTAGATTCTCGATCATCTTGTCATCCGCATTCTGAATCATCGGATTACGAAGGCGAGAATCTTAGAAAATAAGATACTAAAAATTGATATTTACTTTGTTTTTTTTTTCGGCATAACGAGATATCGATTATATTTTGAAAATAAAACAAAAGAATCCCATTTATAAAACATCTTACACAATATTTTCTTGCACTTACGATCCAAAGATCAAAAAAATTGTAATGATTATTACAAAAAAGAAAGAAAAAAACGACAAAGTCGAGCTCCGACAAACGCGACTCTCCGATTTTACTTCGCGATCGTTTAGAATTATTTAAAATCTGCGAAAAAATTTGAACACTGATAATTTTATACCGATCTGTCGTCCAGTATAACGATGCTGATAGCGATGAAAAACGATTCATCGATCGGCCTGCCTACGGCAACGAGGATCCTTGACAGTTCGCGAAGGTCTCTCTTCGTTGAATAAAAAAAGCGGAGGTGCGAGCGAGGTTTTACCTGGCGCGATAAATTCAGGTGCGCAAGGTCATAAGCCGTACACGTAACGCCGCCGTCTTTGTCTTTGATCGATCTACAATGTCGATCTTCGTATAGACATTGTAGATCGATCGAAGACAGATCGTATCGCGCGAGATCGTTTTGTATAACGATTCCATCGACGTTAGTAACGCTAGATCCTTGAGCGCGTTATGTAAACGAGCGGTAAGTGTTTCGAGATTTAGTCATCGTGATGGTTGATCGAGGAAGAATCTCGTTTCCTCGTCAGGTAAAATGAAGAATTGATTCTAACTTGATATCGCGCCTTTGATCATCCTTCGAACATCCAAATCCGAAATTCGAAAGAGCTCGGCAAAAATCCGAGGGACCAACCGACGATCGGATAAAACGATAAAAGACGACGTTTGATTTCAACGATTGATAATAAAAATGATCAAACAGTTGGCTGCCGATGGAAAAAAAATCGACGCGGTTAACTGTTGCACCTTATAAGGCCGCTCGACGCGCGTCCTTGTCCGATTGACGTCTCTGTAATCCGCCGGCATTTGAAATTTTAAAATTATCACCGTCATTGAACGTGACTTCCGCCAGGCGATCACGTTCTATCGGCGTCCTCGCACGTGCGAGCGCGCATTAATGGCTACGCGTTTGTCGTTCGAAAAACTGCCCTTCGGCTCGCGAACCGACGACGGGTGGCACGTCGTCATCGACGACGAGCGCGTTTCTTAGGCGATAACACACGGAAGGAAACAAAGGAACGATCGGGCAAAATATACGTAATACGCAAGCACGTAATCGACGCGGGACTCGCGTGACTTTCGAGATAAACGATGAGCGCGGCGTGTTTCTCCGAATCCGTGAATCAGCCGAGGATTAACGGAGGAGAACCGCAACGTATAACAAAAACGCGCCAACGAAAAGGCGAAATGCGGTAACGGTATTCTGAATCAGGCTGCCGGAAATCGACGTCTCGTCACAAAAGAAGACAGCCGGCTGAAGGGAAAATCGACTGTCCCATCGGATGAATCGTTTTTTCGAAGAGCGCTCCTAACGACTTCATTTTTCGGTCCTGATGTTAAACAATATAATAAAATTAATTGTTTATATTACATTGTTAAATATTAAAGATTCCAATTTAAAATCAACACCTCGAGTTAAGTAATATTTGGTCACTTCTAGCTGGTGTCAAAATTATTCTTTTAACACAAAATGTAAAAAAATTTAAAAATAAATAACTTAATTTTTTTTAATAAAGCAACCTGTTGCAACGAGTGATAAAGAATCATTGATAGAAAGTGACAAATGTGAAGCTACAAACGTATGTTAAGTAATTTCAAACATTTCAAAAAATAACATTGATAGCTGCTATTAATAAATAATAAACCAATAATAAATTCGAATCAGATCGATATCAGATTTTAGGATTAAACTAATAAAATTATTTTAATCGAATTAACAACATATATTAAATCATTTTAATCGAATTAACTACATGTCGAATAATGGCGATCTAAGAATGACGCAGACGACCCAAATTGGTTAAATTTGACATTGCAAATTTAACAATGATATTTATAACGGTAAAGGGCATCGATCGATCTCGCAAATTTCAGCCGGGCGTATCTGCGAAATAAATCAAATCCCAGCTTATTTTCGAATGTGGAACGAAAAAAAAAAAAACCGCCGCGATTTGTCGCGCGACCATTGACAGTGACATTGACATTGACACCGACAAAATCAACGACAACCGAGGTCACGTGACAGGCCGATGTAATCGGACAGGGTGCAGCTACCGGTTCAGCCGAAAGCGTCGTCGGATTAGCTCGCGCGCATTACGTCGGTCCTCTTCATCTCCATCCTTCTTTCCCCCCCCTCTCTCTCTCTCTCTCTCTCTCTCTCTTTCTGTCTCTTTTTCTTTCCCGTCATGTAAGTGTTACATGTGCACTTTCTTTGCACAGGAGGATGGTAGGAGAGAACTACGTGAGCGAGCGGCGACGTGAAAGTTGCCGGTTGCGGCTTCCGACGAATTATGCCGCGCTCACACGAAGAAAACTTCCTCCTCGCATTGAACTTGCCCGCACCTCCCGCTCCGCTCTCCACGCTCTCGAGGATCCCTGACCCGGAATGCAGAACTTGCCAAAACACGATTTCACAATTCGTTCATCTGGGTATGCCGAGGAAGAGAGAGAGGGGAGGGAGAGAGAGAGAGAGAGGTCCACGCGCATGGAACAACATAATCGTATAAACTATTACGAATAAGAGGTCAAGACTATCTCAGAGAAACGATCTCGAATGGAATCGGAGGATTCGCTAATTTATGGAGGGGGGAGGAGGGGAGAGAGAGAGAGAGAGAGAGAGAGAGAGAGAAAGGTTTAAGTCACTCGGTAAATGGGACATTGCAATAATTCTTCAACGATGAAAAGTTGTTTACACGGTTTTTATTAAAGTAAAATCTAAAAATTTGGTCAGATGCTAAAAATAATTTTATTGGGTCATCAAAATAATTATGTAGAACAAATCGGTGGTTCAAATCGGTTACAAATTATTACAAATTTTTGCGATATTATCATTGTGTTTAAGCGTCCTACATATTTCAATGAATTCCAATAAAATTATTTTCAGATCTGATCAAACTCATACTAATTTCAACAACGTGTTAAGAGTTAACGAAATAAATATTAATCGTATTTCCAATTTTTCTCACCAAACTAAATTAATAATTATCGTATAAATATACGTAATTATTTTGATGGTCTAACAAAATTATTTTCAGAACCGTATCCAAATTTTTAACTTACTTGAGACCTAAACCGTTCTTGCCACGTGTCGAATCGATCGTCGAAAGCCCACGTGCGATTCGTTCGATCTTATTGGAAATTGCCTCGCGCATTTATGGAAACTGCGCGACTTTCTTGAGACGACAATAGACGCATGCGAGATGAATGCGAGGCCAGAAGAATGCGATCGCCGGTTGCCGCGGCGGCGGCGGCGGCGACGCATGCGGACAATCGTTCTCGCTGAGAACCGCTAGTCGTTTCGGTTACGAAACGCGGTACGAAGCATTACGAAACGAAAGGACGTAATATCGCGGCAATGTAGGCGAGTTAATGCCGGGCTCGCTGTCGGTACCGTTAGATTTTCTCCCGGCTGGCGATCGTTGTCACACTTCTAACCGGAGAGAATGGAGTCAAAACGAAACGCCCGCTTCGATCGTCCTGAATTCCGAATAATTCACGGGGGCAAAGTGGCGCGAGGAATATCTCGCGTTATTCTGCCGGAGGAAACGTTATTAAATTGAAAAAAATTTTTTATCTGATTTTCAGTTACACTGAAAGAGAACGGTTTTGAAGTATCTAAAGATTGGATTCCAGACGCAGATCTGAAAAGAGATTTTGCTAGGCGATCGAAATTATTATGTAAAATGCTTAAGCATGATGATAACATTGTAAAATTTTTCTATATATTAGTAATCAATTTGAATTATTTTACAATTGTTTGACGGCAAAATAATTTTCAGATCTTCAATAGATTCTTTCTATGAATCAATCCGCAGAATATATTCAGAATCATAAAAATTGATTCGGATTCATATAGGAAGGATCGGAATACCTTATGGATTTTTTAACGGTCGCTTTTTTTCATTATAATATTCAATTAAGAGCGTTTCGCATGATTGCATGATCGCGGTACGATTACGTCCGACAACAAAAAGCGGCTGCCGCTACTCTTTCTCTCCGGCACCGGCACTTCCGCGCTAGAATGCGATGTATATATAATCTGCATAATATATTCATTACGTAAGCGCAACACCGGGGAAGGGATGAGCGCCGGAAAAGCGGCGAGAAGTGACACGCGGAACGCTGGATAAAATCCGTACCGATCGAGGAAAGAGAGGAGAGAAGAACGAGGAGACGTGAAAGAGAGGATGTGGGCGCGCTTCCTGCTTCTCCGCCGCCGCGCCGCGGCGATATCGCGCCGGCTCGCGGGAGGATTTTAACCCCGTCACGGTCAAACTTCCGCAAAGAAATTCGCGGTTGCGTGGTGGGTTAGAAAGGTAATAAGTAAACGACGGCAAGGAAAGTTCCTCGGGGAAAATTACGAAGTGAGGTAAGACCGGGCCGCGCGCGAGAGATGCATTACACTTTACGCGCGCAGCCGCGACGCCATTACTCTTCTGTACAAGTACTGTGAAAGTTGGCTCTTCCCCCTCCCCCTCCCCCCTCCACGCCTCCCCGCCCCCCCCCCTCCGCCCTTCCTCGCCGCTGGCCGGACATGGTATTATACGCGAACATGTGGGCCGCGATCTTGCTTGCGGGGAGGATCGCGCCGGTGGCATCGCGAATTGCGCGATTGCGAATGTCGGATGCAAACGCGAACGCACGCCTCTCGCTTCGTCCATTATCTGTGTCACGACGAGTTCCAAGGGAATTTCGACGGAGAGATCTGTGAGAATTGATGTAACATTATTTCTACATGCGGCTGAATCGTTTTCACAAGATAAGAAGTGGAGAGGACAGTTCCGCTGGATATAGATATGAAAAATAATTTCGTTTTGGGCCATCAAAATAATTATGTCGGAATATATTCGAATTGATTTGTAGGATACAAAAAGATTTTGTAATATCAGCATCACACATTAAACGTCCTACTTATTTATTTTTTAATGACTCGAAATTATTTTTTAAATCTGCATAATAATTATAATTAATTGTGAAAAAACATTTCATTCAAACAATTTTATCAATTCAATTTAAAATAAATAAAATAAAATAAATGTTAAAAATTGTGATATCTGATATTCGATGAAAAATATATTAATTATTTAAATATAATAAATTATACACGTGCGTAGAATTAATACCCGCTTCACATCCAGTATACTTTTCTTAAATACATTCTTGTCGCCCGTATAATTTAAATATAAAATTTCTTTTTACATCATAATTCATCGACAAGTTTAGATTAAAAAGCAGGTCGTCTTTTCATTTGATAAATTTATCATGTATTTTGAGACGTGAAGAGATTTCCAAGAGTCCTTTGGAAATCAATAAAGAACCTAAAAAGTAAGGAATTCCGTAAGATTGAACTTTGAGAACTTTTGAGAAAGTTAAAATTCAAGAGTCCCAGGGTAAGAAAGTAGGTTCGGTTTATTAAATATCGGCGGACTTTTCGATACTCATCTAATAAACGTAAGTAAACGCAACTTTACCTTCGCGACTCGCTTGATTCTTACTTTCTAAAAATAGACAAACACCGTTAGATTTTGCGGTGCGACGATACTCGTATTTCGTCAAGTCGTGCTTCAAGTAACGTCCCGCCTTACATTTCACATTAACGGGTCTTTCCAAATTAAATCAACGGTCCTAAAAGCGCATAAAATCAGTTGCTGTAACACTGTGAAATCTCTTGTGTCCGATACGCGAGAACGCGAATTTAATTCGCGATGCGCGAGCTAAGAATCGTCGACTCTCCTGCCGTGCGCGAACATTCCTCAATTGAATCGCAATGTAGTCAGAATGTAGTCAGATATGACAGAGACGTGTCGAAATTCAAATACTCTTTGATAAGTGCGACAAGAAATCGATAAAAGTAGATCAATCAAATTGATAACCGTTCAAGTTTCTAGACTCTTTGACTTTTCAATCCTTAAAAACCAGAAAATATATTTTCGATCTCTCTCTTCGAATATGATAAAGTTAAATAAATTTTCAGAAAACATTTATTACGATTTATACCTGGCATATAAATACATCATTTATAATATTTCACGGAAAAACGTAATTTACTACTTAACGAAGGTTCGATTTCAATTAAACTCCGATTGAGTTAATTAATGATCAACTTATTAAATAATATGTGTATTTTGCTCGCATATATTCGGCTCGCATAAATTATTTGGCTTTTGTTATATATAAAACATATAATAAATGGGAAAATTAGATTAGAAATTAATTAAATAATTTGCTCTTCGAGCGATCCCGATAGATAAATTAATTATCGATTAAGTTAATCGCAGTTTAGCCAAAATGTAATCATTTAATCTTATATCTCCCTATGTATTCAGCGATAGATGGAAAATCTGAATAAACAACGAACGTCATTGCCAACTGGCGTTTGATAAATAATTATGATTTTTCGCTCATTTATTTCGGCTTCGCGCAGGATGCGCGCATCCTGCGTACGCACAAATAAATCGACGGAACGCGAAAGATGCCACGCTCTTCGAAATCGATACATCCCGCGGTACGTCCCTCACACGCGAATCCCTCCATCTGGGCATTCAGACTTAACTGACTTCTTTTCGTACATCTCGTACCGCAAGGTGCCGCGGCTTGCGGTGTCCTTGATCTGTCCCGTATTATACGGAACGGAACGGTACGGAACCCGTTTTCGGCCGCGTCCCGTTACGTCCACGTGACGAGGAACCACCGCGAGGAGAAGAGCAGCGAAACGAAAGCATCGCGTACACAAACGAAGGGAAGGAAGAGGAGTGGCGGGGGAGGGGGAGGGGGAGGAGGGGGAAGGGGAGGAGGAGGAGGAAGGTGGCCGACAACGACAACGACGACGAGAGGAGGGAACGGAGCCAGTTTTCGAACGGTCCGGAGAAAGTGGTGGCTATACATTTACTGACCTACATTACCTTTCGTTCCTCCCTCCCACCCACCCCCCTCGGCCCCCCTTCCGACGGGCTGACACCCACCCGGGCGCACTGCCAGCCCACAAATTGTCCCGTTACACACGAGCCCGCTGTACACGTCATCGCCGTGACCCACAAAATGACACCCGGCGTCCCTTCCTCTTCTCGCACTTCTTTCTCCCCTCCTACGTGCGGGCCCCTCTTGCCCCTCTCTCTCTCTCTCTCTCTCTCTCTCTCTTTCTCTCTCGGTAACGCGGTCTTTTATTCTAAAATTATGTCACGTCGCCTCGACCGAGAGATTCTCGCGGCGCGGATTAGACGGCGAACAAAGGCGTGCCTGATGAAAACGTTTTACGCGTGTCCGTCTTACGGGTCCTACTTCCGATCCTCGCAGGTCGGTTTAATGCGAGATTGTTCCACTGCAGCAGCAGCAGCAGCAGCAGCAGCAGCAACAGTAGCAACGATCGTTGCCGTTCCGAGAAAACGATATCGATACTTCTGCGCGGCCGACGAGGTCGACCGAAATTCATTGCCGAGCGAACATCCGGGTGTTGTCGCGGCGAAATCAATTCGGCATAAGCGCATCTCTCTCTCTCTCTCTCTCTCTCTCTCTCTCTCTCTCTCTCTCTCTCTCTCTCTCTCCTCTCGTTGCGAGGCAAATTAATCGTCAGAATTTCGCGGCTTCTGCGTCGCGCACTTCCGCAGTTAACCGACTTTCCAGGCCGAGTTTATTCGTTTATTTATTTGGCGATTCATCGCGGAACTAAGAAGTGCGCCGAACGCTCTCTGTCTCTTTCTCTCTCCTAGCCTTCGAGCGAAGTCGATCGAAGAGCAAGCAAAGCTTTCGGACAACGTGACTGGGAACGCACGCGTGTTTCGATAATTGTTAGAGGCGATTACCTCCCCTCCCCGTCTCACGCTAACGGCGCACCGAGAGCCTTGGCATTATTTCCTCTCGCGTCGTGCTAACGGCGTTACTCAATCGTATTACGAAACTTGACACATTGTCTCGGCCAATCGGCAGATTCCATGCGCGAGCGAGGGAAACGAACGGGTTAATTGCACCAAGATATCATAATTGAATTCACTATCGAAATAGAAACAAAGGAGGCTTAGGAAACAGCCGGCTGTTTATATATCAACAATAAAATGTATTACGCATCGACTCTCTAAAAATGCGACGCCTGGCTACTTATAGCTCTTAAGAATCTGCGACGATAAAATTTTCGCAATATCTAACTAAATCGATAAGGATATTTTTAATGCGAAAGTAACGTTTTGCCCCCGTCCACGGTTTCTACATTAAATTAAAAAATCTATTTTTCTAAATTAAGAAACCTATTTTTACCGGGTGTATATATATATATATATATATATATATATATATATATATATATATATATATAAGATTAACGAGGAGCGAGATTGCTCGTTATTTAGCCGTAAAGGTGGAAGCAGCTACATAATAAATATAAGCATAAATATGCGCATCCTTTTTTTCACCTTTCTCCCGGCAAACCCGATGGGAATTGAGCGGATCGAAGCGATGCGAAACGTTGTTCGCCATATTCCATCGGGCCCATCGCTAAGTCATAAAACGGTAATGAAATCATGCGACTAAAAACGCGGTTAACGCGCCACGTCCGAAAGGTCCTCGCAAGTAAATCTGAATTATGTTTAATAGCCGCGTCTTTACGGAAGGTAATTAACATCGGCAGTAAACTCGGTAAAAACCGCGATGCGAATTCTTTCCTCCCGTTAACGCGAGCGCAATGACATTTTTCTCCTCTCTCGTTACATCTCCGTTACATCTCCCATCACGAGAATTAGCGAAATGTTATGATAATAATTAATCACAACCGCGGGAATTTCCATAAATTCATGAAATTCGATTTCTCACAAAATCTTTTCTTATTCAGAATAATTCCATTGCGTCCGATTCCGATGCGATCAATCCAACGGATCAGTAAATGTATAATATTTCGAGTATAAATTTTTATACTTTTTCCACCGAAAAGTGGACGAAAGCAATCGCGCGTGAAATATCGACGAGATTAATTGTAAGGAATTTCCCGCAGCTCGTGGAGCAAACGGGCGACATTCGCGCGCATGTTCGAGAGTTCTTTTCTGACGTGGGACATTGAACCGCTATTCGCTATTCGAGGTCGATGGGAAGAGAGTTGTCGTAAAGTTAGAAGTTCTTGGCTACTCTCCCTGCCGCAACGCCCGCAACGAAACGCGTCGCCGTTCGGATCGGCACTTTCTCTGCGGTGAAGGCAAGTAAACATCCATCCATCTCGCATCGCGAGATCTCTCTCCGTCTCTTTCCCTCTTTCTCATCTTTTCCCGTTCGTCCCGCCCGTTTTTTTTTTTTTGCTTCCTCTCCGGACGCGCGCCAGATTGCATCGCGCCGCGGAAAAACCCCCGCCGAAGAAATCCGAGACGAATTTATTTTCCCGATGTCGAACGCGCAGAGGCAGGACGCGGAGTGTCTCGATTTACGCGGTTTTAATATCGAATTGGTCGCGAGGTATCTCTCTCTTCGGGAGAAACTTCGAAACAAGATACATAAAATAAGGTTTACCTCCTGATCGACGATACTTCTTTACGATTCACGACTTGTTGCTACTCTAATGGTCGCAATTTCCTCAGTTTTTATTATAGGAAATTATTTAGATATGAATTTACGATCTGATGCATTCTCGAGAAAAGACGTGAAAATACTTTTGAACATTGATAAAACGGTCTCTGCGATTTAAAGGCGAACGTCACGCTATTCGTCGAGCGGCTCTTCGATGCGATAAGCGCAGGAAAGTGGATCATCGTTTCGGGCATTACATGCTCGAAAGGAATTCATTGGCCATAAATCGGCTATACTTCTCAGGACAGCGACGAAGGAAACCAGCGCGTGACCAGCCGTTTCCTCAAAAACGGAATCCGTTTCATTAATCGCGATAGTGAGACAGGCGCGACGAGGATAAGGTCGGCGACGAGAATAAAATGCAAAAGGAGGGAGAGAAAAAAAAAAGAGCGGCGGCGAGAGCGAGAGCGGCTGGAATCGCGTTCCATCCACTTATCACGTGCTTCAGAATTCGTGCGTTAAGCGATGATAAAATTAAAGTGGAGCGCGGAATAGACCGCCATGACCCAGTTTCCACTATCGACACCCGATAAAGATATTAATAAATCCCGTTCCCGTGGAGAGCAATGCATTCGATGCATACGTGCGGGACGGATAATAAAAAGACGACCCGTGCTTGCGATCCATGGTGCTTACCATCGCGTTCCTCGTTGGACGCACCAGTGGCTCGACTCAGTCAATCTACATAAATAAAACTATATAGATTCGCAACGGGGCCGACGATCGAGCCGATCGAGCTAATGACAATATATCGCCGGCCGTTCGTCTTATCGTACAACCTCGCGCCTCCGATAGTCACGGCGAATCGCGTCGTGAGTGAAAGCACACTCGTGCCGATGGCTGCCAATCCCGCAAACACATTCCATCATCCACTTTTTCACGGTAACGACGCCACTTTCCCCTCATTTTCGCGATCGTCTTCCCTTCCCGCGCCGACCCCCTCCCCGCTCCGCCGAGCTCCCCTAATCGCCGATCTACAACGACGTTTCTCAGGATCGAGCCCCTCTCCCGGCGGAATGAACTCCGTTGAGAACTTTAATTCGAAAGTGTCATTAGCCGAGATAAATATTCGGACCGGCGAGCCGATTGGAAAATTGGAATACGTAAAGCGAGCCTCTCTCTTCCATGTCGATAAAATATCGAGGTCGGAGAGATCTGTGTGTGTGTGTGTGTGTGTGTGTGTGTGTGTGTGTGTGTGTGTTTGTATCTTTTGTGTGTATATATATATATATATATATATATATATATATATATATGAGTTACGACTCGGTTACCTAATCTTTATTTTAACATCGATTCTAAAAGCCGTCATCTTCTGCGCCTTGACACCAACTCGAGTCGACGGACTGACCGATGGATTTGGAACCGACCTACTTTCCGAGGCTACAATTGCGCGGAAGATCGTATCGGAATAGCCCGATATGTCGTCAGACGGAATTATATATGGGGAATTTTCATCCTGACTCGGTTGCAGTAACAGAGGACGCCATTGTAATTTAAAAAGCGTAATTCGGAGTTAATCGATTTCTGTCGCTTGCGAAGGTTTAATCTTACAACCGACGATTGTTAATTACTGAAAATCACAATCATCCGAATTAACCAGATCGAATTGTATACGTTTTATTTCGAGCTTACACATGTATTTGCGTTATAAACACGCGCGGACATGCGCTCTTGTTGCTCTTTGATCAGTAAATTACATATTTCAAGAGTTTAATCTGTTATTTAAATTGAAAAGATTTTCAAATAAACATATATTAACGGAGAGGTTTGAGCTAGCTAATTAGGGCTTATCTATAATTTTACTGGGGCCCGTTGAGCGACGTGTAATTTAATACGGATAACCGCTGACGTTTTGCGTATGAGAGCGATAAATCTCAATTACGTACACACGATAGTCACACGGCAATCGTATGTACGTATAGTACGGTGATACATAATTTCACCGCCGGCGTAATTGTACATAAACTATTATTTCTCTCTCTCTCTCTCCTATCATTACTTTATTGTGCGATGCATTTTCTATTGGGAAACTCGGACCGGAACAAATCGTTAATTGTGCGGATCATTGTTCTCCGAATGAAACAACGAGAAGTGGATAACGAGGAGAGAAGTTTGACCGACAACTGGAACTCGCAACCGGCGAGGCTGACGAATTCGAAAGCGCGCGATTCGCGAGAGACACGCGAAAAGGAAAAAAAAAAAAAAAAAACAATAAATCGCACGTCAAATCGCGGCTCATCGAAACGTCCAACGCGGCGATTTCGCAACATCGTCGATCTTGCGACATGAACGCGATCGTAATCGATACGCGTGTCATCTCCGATGGTTCATCATCGAATCATTCTCTCCGTGATTCATCCGTTTCTGCCTGTTTTAATCAATTGAAAAGGAGGATACGCGCGTTTCCATCTCCGAGAGATCTCGAATCGCGTTCATGTCGCCATGTAACACTTACGCGCGGTGTAACGAGGATAATTCCTTCGCGACTCGAAAATACAGGCCACGCGATTAGAAAGGTATAACGCCGCCGATCGCCGTCGTCGTCGTCGTCGTCGTCGTCGTCGTCGTCGTCGTTGTAAAATTACATTGTGGAAGAAGCCGCGGCGCGGTGACTTCGCAACGCGGCGTTACTGTTTCACGGTGTGGCAGTCTAGTTTAAGTAAAGTAGGCCTTATCGCGCGCGCGTGTACTGCCTAGTATGGTGGCACTTGACCCCAATACCTCTCGCTGCCGGGTCTCTTTCACCAACGAACAACGCCGTCATCCTCCACCTTCCCTGTTTCCGAAGGAAGCGCGCGCATCGACCCGCTCGCCCATTAATCAAACGTTTACAGAAGCGAGAAAAGTCGAGTTTCCGCCGAAGAAAAAATATCTAGAGCGAGCGACACACTTATTACCTTTAATTAAGACAACCGTCGTGCACTTGTGTTATCCTCCTACTTTGTAACGGCGTCATTACTACTTACGTTTCCTGAGGTGTTCTAGAAATAATCCAGAATCGAAATTTTTCTCCTTTCGATTCTGAATTGAGATTTCCTATCATGATCCGACTTTAAATGTCAGATCGACCTCTCTTAATATTACTTAAAGCTACCTCTTAGGTTCATAAAATTTTATTAGATAACCAAAAACTCCTGTTCTCTTCAAAACTTCAAAGAAGAAAATTGTTGGTTTTGCTATTCATTTCAAATGCAAAAATTTAAAGTTCAATTAATTCAAATATAAAATAAATCTATCATAATCCTCTAAAATCTATAAATATTTCAAAACTAAGGGGAAGTAAAATTTTGACTCGAATCATGGAAAAAAAAATATTTGTTGCTAATAATAAACAATTAAAATTATACTCATTAATTAAACGAATTTATTGCTGCATTAGAAAGGTTTGCTAATGCAAGCCGATGCATTAATAAATTTGTTTGATTACAAAAGCATTTTATATCATTGGCGGAAGCAACAAATATTTCTTTGTTCTGTTGAAAACGTTCTTGCAAAATGGAAACGTTAACGAAAAAAAATTTTGATTCGCAAATTAGTACCGTAAAAAAGCATCAAATGTAATAGTTATAAAAGTACGAGATGTGTTGAAAATTTCGTCCGTATGGAAGAAAGAAGCGATCAGATCGCGAAAATAAAATCCCCGCGAGCGGGGATTCGAAGGCCGAAGGCGCCGCGCCGTTGGCCCTGAACTTGAATTCGACATTCGGACGGCCGGGCCTCGGAAACAAACTCGTTCCATTTGCTTGAGTTCGACGGCCAGGGGCATTGCCTTCGAAAGTTTTTCGAGAGCGCCGCGGCTCCACGGCCGGGCCACCACGAAATTCCCCGCGGCACCTGCGCGGTATCCGTCATAGCCGCGTTACGCGCCAAGACGTGCCTGAATTACGCGCCGACGATTGCGATTTCGAAAGGCGAAAGAGTTCATTGCCACCGCCGGCGCATCAACGTGTAACACTGTTACGTTACTCGTTCCGGGCTTATAACGCCTTTATAACAATTTATCCTCCCGAAACCTACTATTACAGGAAATTATTTACCGCGATAAACGCGCCATTTGCGAAAGTGCTAAAATTGAGATTTCGTACTAATTTGGAATTCATCCTCTTTTGAATCAGATTTAAGAATCGCGTCAAGCGCATCGCGGTATCGAGCCTCCACTCGTGCTTTATAATAATGAGTACGTGTTATTGCAGGCTATTTTGTTGAATGAAAGGTGAGAATCTGCGGGATAAAGGCGAGAGAGATCGGCGGCCGCCACTCTGTGAAATCAAAGATGCAAGGTTCACGATCGTCGGATCTCATCTCCCGAAAGTCTCTGGTCCACTTTCTCCGGCTCGACGACAATGCCCCGCGGAGGAATCCACGGCTTTCCACATTCTTTTCGCGGCGCGGAGCGCGGAGGCGCGAATGGGATGTGACGTGAAAATCTCGCGGCCGCGACGCGGCGGTTTCACGTTCGAGATCAGGACTTTCTCTCCAGGAGTTGCGGCGGCGGCGGCGGCGTGGCGCCGTACGGGGGATCGCGCGGCAGTGACGGCCACGATAAAACCAGACTGCACCAGACCGGCCCCGGGTCGGAAAGTAGGTCGTCGCAGTGAAAACGACCGCGATCGATTATCGCGACCGATCCGTTCGGAAGCGCGAGTCGCACAAGTTGACAATCTAAAATCGCGTATGTCGCGTGTCGAATATTTTCAGGAGAAGAGGAAAGAAAATATCGCGCGACCCCCCCCCCCCCCGCCTCCCCCCTCTTAAGTAAGAAAGAACGAGCACGTCCGAAGGCAGAGGAATATTCCCGACGCGTAATTTCCACGAATATTGCTGCGTTTTTGCTGCGCTTTTGACATCGATGCAGCGCCGCGAAAGGGAGAAATGGAAGAGAGACTTTCTCCATTAGACGAGAACCTCCACGTTGCACTTCTGCCTCTTTTTCTCTTTCCCCTTTCCACCCCCACCTTTCTCTCTTTCTCCCCTATCGCGGCGTCGCAACGAGCTGCCAGCGAGTCTCTTTTTACTAGGTAAAGTAACTCGCGGGTAACGCCGCCGTGAATTAAGACGCCGATGAAAGTGCGGCGGATGTATAATCATTTAGGTAATCGCTGTGAGACAATCTCCCGGAGAAAATCATCGTGCGCCGCTGCCACGGCCAAGGAAATTGCGCTTTCGATTCCGCGGCTCTTATGTCAAGGAATACGTTACTCGGTACTCTCGCGTCGCGATTAGGCGCCGATACAACAGCGGTTTCGCCTTTCTACGCGGATCGTTATAATTCGTGAAAGTCCACGGACCGATTAGCGAAATCGCGCGTAATAGTCGCCTTCTCGTAAAAGTATCGCGAGTAATCGCGACGCGCATCCTGTTTCTTTATTAGATCCGTCGGATATGGACGGGATCGATGTGGTCTGTGAAACGTTTGCCAAGTCTAAACTCCACATCTCTGCGAGACTAAAGCTAAAACTCCCTTCGATAAAATATCAATTTGGCAAAAATTTGATGATCGCAAATATTCACGATATCACGTTAAGACTGTGAAGACGTTAGACTACGAATTGGAAATTAGAGATTACGAATTGAAAGTATGAACAACTAGAAATTTGAACAATTTTAGTTTTTTTAGTTAGTTTTTTTTTTTTAATTTTAATTTTTAATTGATAAAATTTTTCTAATCTTCAGCTCACGAGTCTCAATTTCCAATTTGTGATCCAACAGAGACTTTACGCATTTTGCGATATAAAGTATAATTGTTTCGAATTTATAGATACAGATTCAATAAAATCTAGTCCGCCGAGCAATCTGTTCTTTTATGGATTTTGTTAAAAACGATGACTTACAAGCCGCGGCGTTAATTTCGCGCGAGAAAAGGTGGATGATGTCGCAGGACGTGGATATACCACTAGGCAACGAACGAACGTGAGAGAGACGGCGGTTCTTTTCCATTCCGTCGTATCGCGGCCAATGGAAAGCTGAAAGTTTCATGAAAGTGCATCGCGTGCCGGTAGTTACGCATTTACGTCGAGGTGCAGCGGGGGAGGAAACGGGAAAGAAAGAAGGCGCGGTGGGGAGGAAGGGAGAAAGGGGGAACCGGAGAAAGAGGGAAGGTTCTCCATTCGTTATCCGATCTCTCCTCATCGTCATCCCGGTGTAAGAGAGCTCTTTCCGCTGCTTTCAGAGTCGTTCAAGTTCGGCTCGGAAAGCACGCAACTCCCCCTCCCCCCCCCCCCCCGTACGGGGAGGGAGGGACGGGACCGCGATAATTTCTCGTTCTCGCACTTGACACACGCGGCGCGCGATATAATTCCGCTGTAATTTCGCATTCTTGAGGCGCGGCGCGTAACCTCGCCACGACGCCGCGTGCACATTATGAAATCTCGCATGCGCGTAATTTCGCCCGTAATTTCGCATACATTCTTAAGCGTCGCCGGATCCGTCGGGGAGGGGGAGGGGGGGAAGGGCTTTAAGATTCGCTCGCGCGATTTCGTCATATCGCGTGCGCGCAACGCCTTGGGGAGCGTTCGTTATCAACGGGTTGCGTGCGCGCGATGAAATCGAGTGCGATATATATATATTCGACCGTGAGGGGCGGCCGCGCCGCGGCCCTTCTCCTCTCACAAGCGAGAACCCGTAATTATGTCAGAGAAAATTGTCCGCCGGACCTTGCACCGTAAATCTCGAATCGGCATCGTGAAGCGGCATCGCGCTTCCAAGGATACCGCGCGCAACGGAAGCCGCGAAATCGAGTAAATTTCTCACGGTGAAAGCGCAACGAGATCCGCGCGAATGATCGACAATGACACTGAATCCATCGCGGTCGGCACATCGAAGGAGACACAAGGAGAAAAGCTTTAGCTTGTTCGGCATTTAATTTGTTGTGAAAATAAAATTTCCGCCAATTAATAATACGTAATCCTGCAAAGAAATGTAAGGTGAATAATTTATTCCGGACGATTATGTATTTAAAAGCAAAAGTGTTTTGGTTTGATCGTCATTATTATTATTATTATTATTATTATAAGATTAGAATGTCATTTATCATCGTTTATTCAACGCTCTTTAATTAATCCCACCCGCGGAGCACGAGAGCACGAGAGTAGTCACCATTGGTTAACTCAATGTTAGAAAATTAATGTCAGCCGTGCCCTCTCACGATTTCGAAACGCGAAACGGTTCCGAGATCGCTACCAGCAACATGATACACTGGCGTTCGGAAACGATCAAGCCAATCGAAAGAGAAAGAGAAAGGTGAAGTGCACGCGTGTTGCATCGGAAGAAAGTGCAGCGCGACGTCACCCCGTCCCCGCTTCCCCGCCGTCATCGTCGTCGTCCGACCCGCGGCGTTTCCGTTCCGCCGCAGATTCCCACCTCGACTTCCCCGAGGTCCCCGCCGTCGCCCATCTCCTCCCCACGAGGTACCAAACCGCGTACCTTCACCGCGTGCAATCTCCCACCTTCCAACACCGTGTCTTATCCCTCCCCGACCTCTCCGCTCCCCTCCCGCGCCTGAGGGAACTCCGAAATCCACGGGAGAGAACCGGACCTACCTCAAGCCGTCCTTGCGTCGGAATCGGCTACCAAAAGCCACTTGACACCGACTCGCCACCTAACTACAAAACAGAACTCGACGAAAATGTAAATGAATATTTCTCTTTCTCGAAACGAATTATAATAACGAGGGGCGATTCGCGCGGAGAGCGGAGCGTCTCAAACGCGTGGGCGCGAATTAAAGTCTGATAAAAATCGCGAATCGGCTCGGCTGGCGGAAGGGGGAAGGGGAGGGAGGGAATCACCTTTACGCGCAATTCGCGCGATTTAAAAGCACGGGAAGCAGAAGCACGATTAAGCGCACGCGAGATTGCGCGCGCGAAAGCAAGGTTTACGTAATCCTTGCTGAGCGGAACCTTCGCGGTTAGAACTTGATCGTATCCTCGGCCGTATCGCACCGCGGCACTGTCAACTTTCTACCCGGCGCGCCACGACATTTTTCCGGCGCTAGCCTCGTTTCGACGATACCGTCGAAACCGTTACGTAGTCCCGCGACCGGAGCGGTCCCCGATGCGCATCGGAGCTTTCACGTGACATACTAAATCGCACGCGAAATGTGCGCGCCGCCGGTGCCCACATCGAAAGGACGGGGGCTCGCCTTTAAAGTCCGATATCGGGAATTAATAGAGCGTTACGTGTCACCAGATACACACAGAACTGTGACGGCATTAACCGTTACCAACGGTTCGATTAGCCGCGCGCAATCGATTTTACGATTACTAAAAATTTTATATAAAAAAAAAAAAAAAAAAAAAAAAAAACGTATAACACGAAAAAGTTAGTTAAGAACTTATTTATATGTTAGATGGTGATATGAAGAAGTCGATCGACAATGCAGAGCGCGAATAAGTCGCTTTTTCTCCACATTTTAAATTCGATTAAAAGCAATTCGATTTCTACGCCGGGAATCTATCTATTTCGCTGTAACTCCGCAGTTTCCACTTTATGACTCACCATTTCCACGCTCATTTCTGACTAATTTGAAAATAAAAGATAATAAGGGAGAAAGCTGGTAATCCAAAGAAATGCCGCGGCAACTGCCTTCCTATCCGCGCGCGCGCGCGAATGTACTTTCATCGGGCTGTTTCGTATTTCGCGACTTGAAATTCATCGTCGATATTGGAGAACGCAGAAACTCGTGCCGAAAATCGCGCCTCGATCATTATCGCATTATCGCGTTTCGAGGTCACTCGGGCTGAGCACACCGCGGAGAAACTATCTTCCGCGTCTATCGTCGCACGCGCCAAATAAAAGCGCGATAAGGCGCGAGAAGAGCTCGCGACACTATCTCGCCACTGTTCAAACAAATATTATACAACAGATTGGAAATAAGTATCGCAACATCTCGTTGCGTAATCTTTGCGACGCGCGATGCGCGAGGCCTCCTCCCTAACGGGAGGAGGCCTCTACAAACGAACATAACGCTCGTCCGCATTATGCGTAGCCTTGAGGCAAATGGGTCACCCGATACGGCGATAACAATTACCGCCCCGATATTGGCTTCTTGCAACGCAAATAAAAAACTGTCCCTGGACACGAGTCAAGTGTCCGATCGAAAGCGCGATTTATCAAAAAATCCTGGCGGTTTACGAAAGAATTAATCATTCTACAATTTCTTAAATTTGATTAATACGCATACGATAATTCCACTAAACGTCGGGGAGTTTTTTCTAACATGGATAGAAAAGTAACGTTTTCTTAGAAATTAATTTTTAATTTGTAAAAAGTAATTAATATTGAATCCAGTTTCTTCCTTGAATGTGCTTCTTTCATACGAAAGGGTGACATTTTCTATTTAAAGTGATAAATATATGTTTATTTTTGTGGAACAGAAAAATGCCAACTAGTGTATTATTTTTATTAATAAATTTATTCGCTTGTGTTTCAATATGTTTTTTATTGTTAGATTAAATTATTCTTTTTTCTCATTTCGGGGGATTTTACTTTTGGGAACTTTGACGTGAAAAATAAAAATCCAACGTGCTTTAAACATAAAAGATACCACTAATACAAAAATGTGACATATTACAAATTTTATTATTGTCATTTTTGTATTTATTATATGCAAAAAATAATTATTTATTTATATTATAAAAACAAAATTCTTTTTATGATACTTTCTTCATCTTTGTAATACAATAATAATACAAAGTTTATTGCGACTACAGAATTAGTTTATAAAGATATATAAATACACAAGTAAAATCAGAATTACGGGATAAGAAGCGTCTAATTAGTCATCTTTAGTTATAATTAGAGCACAATATCTTGTTTTAAATGCAAATTACGATCGATCATATCTGCAACGTATAATTCACTCGCAATAATGAATCATAAGCTGCAGCTTGATAAATCACACGTACATTTGTACACGTAATCCTTAGCAATGGTAAATAATCACCGAATGTTTCATCATCAACGCAGCGTTCCGTCGTCGAGTCTAAATGTTTTGTGTTATTGGAATTACTCGATCGATTAATCATCACGGTCGAATGATAATAGTCGACTGACTATTAAAAATACTATCGCTTATCGTGAAATTATGACCTTGAAGCATCTATCATTGTTCAAAAGTCATTTGCTCTTTTGAAGCTGATTTTTTTTTTCTTCCAAACCTACGAGATAATCTGTTGTTTGAATTAACGTAAGTTTAATCAAACGAAGACGGAGCAGATAAAATATCGATTTACTCGAACAAGCAAGCGTCGGGCACGACGGAAGTGCATCAAAGCCAGAATGCATCGGCTATTGTCACGGAAAGATAACGATGCAGGCACGAATGCGTCATTGGCGTGATTATCGCGCGGAGATAAGCCGTAGGATGGGGAAAGGGAGCAGAGGAGGGAGGAGGGGGGGAGGAGAGAGCAGAGAGAGAGAACGCAATCGACACTACGTGTTTGCAATGACATTAGATAATTGCGCAACGAATTTGTTTATTCGCTCGTACGAAATCGTTTCGAAATCGGCTTCGTAATCGTTCGCTCGGGATAAACAGGTGCGTATATGTTTGCGAGACTGTTTTCGCCGTAATCTGCGTCTCTCTGCGAATGAAATAACGATAGAGAGAGAGAGAGAGAGAGAGAGAGAGAGAGAGAGAGAGGTGGAGGTAGATAAAGAGAATCGAGAGAGGATTCCCCGTAATGACGGAGAAATCCACGAACACCACATCGCAATTGCATCGCCTCGGAAATTCGATCATCGTCACAGCGGGTGTTACATTCGCGACCGTTAATCCTATTGTACAAAGGAACGTAACCGCATAAGAACTTACTCGAAACGAATTCTTACCGCGCGCATTCTTTCTCTCAATTCTCCCCTCTCCCCTTTCCCCTCTGTACCAGTCCTCCAATTTTGATTGGAAATGAAACGCGCGAAACAGATATTTCATACAACATCTAATATTTTTGAAATTCCAAACAAACGAATTTTATAACATAATTTTTAAAAAACTTCACGCAAACTTCTGCATTAAAATATTATGATATATAAAATTTATCACGATACATTTTTTTATCCGTAAAAAAGGCATGTTTTTAATCTAACTTATTTATTATTAAAAACGACTGACGAAGTTGCATTGTGTAAAATATAATATTTCAAAAATTCTAATTAATTTGTCAATTTTTGACACTTTTACAGATTGTAAGCAAGACTTTAGTAAATTTGAGAAAAACAAATTATTATTTTTACATTATACTCATAGAGATTAGGAAAAATTACTAAATCTTAAGATCTTTATCTTATTCCCTTTTCCCGCAAGAAGAATTGCATTATTGAGACAGCAATGATTATTCACTGTAAAGTCGCTTCCATCGACGCTGATTGTGTCTTTGGAATGGCGTTGCAACAAAGTAGCGTGTAATTACGTCACGTTAGCACGAGCCGAGGAGCGTTCGCGCTCATCGTGCGAACGCTCGCGATTATCGCATATGCAATTAAATAACGACGCAGTTGACGTAACACGCTCAGGATTGACGTGAAGAATCTGGCCATCGCGTTATTTTTTTGTTTTTTTTTTGTCCAATCAAATCGGAAGTCGACACGGCAATGCGATGACGTACATTAGAGCGAAGGAATCGAAAACGGCATGTCCTAATTAATGCGCCACGCGACAAAACGGGGCAAAAGGGAGCCGGAAATAGAACGTCGTTCGGAGCGCGCCCGTCGACTTCCTTTTATGCAGTCGTCGGAGAGAGAAAGGGGAAGTCGCGTCGTAATACCGACACGCGACAATAGAATTAGACGGTGAGTAGACCAGTGGGACGTGGAATCAGCTGGAATGCAAAATCGACGACCGGAAAGACCAGAGGCAACCGGATGCCATGGTTCGAAATAGACGAGCGGCGAAGCGATTGGGAATGTCGGAATGTGGTTTAAAATTCCTACGACGGCGGGAAAACGGTATTAGGTTAATGTCAAGAAAGAAGGGATGAATATCGCAATCAAATAAAACAAAGACAAGAAATTATTCGCAATAAATTCCAAGGAAAAGAGGGCTAATCGATATAATGGGATCTTTAATTTTGATTTGTATTTACATTTCTGGCTTTGGCCATTACATTTCACAATTTGTAAAATAATAGAGCGTAGTTAATGGCAAAGGATGAGACTTTATATAAATAAAAAGCTTATTTAGGCAGTAAAGTCCAACCCAACAACGTATTCTTGTCCGTCGAGATCCGCCTCAGAAATATGTTTTTAAAATATTACGTTTTCAAGATGCTTTAGAATGACGTGATTATGTTCTAAAGTGGAAATCTTGACCGACAAATGGCTTTATTATCCATTTCTATATTTAAACGAAAATGTGCAATCAGATAAAGAGCTTTAAGATAAAGCTAAACGTATTCGAACTCCGTTATATGTTCTTTATCTCAAAGCTAAATGTATAACGGAGTTCGAACACGTTTAGCTCTATCTCGAAGCTCAACGTATTCGAACTCCAATAATGACACCGATACGATTAATATATTAGACGCACGTAATGACCCTCCTCGCTAGTTTTAATTCCTTTAATGTAAAATTTAATTTACTCCTTTTACTACCGGACTAAACACTTATATCTTATCATTTCATTAGATTATCTAAATTAATAAATAATCAATAAATTAATAAATACGAAGGAAGAAATATCGTTTAAATATCTGTTTTTTATAACGGACGAAATGTAAAGAAGGTTAATAAGCGAGCTGAATGCCCGAAGGAGGAGAAGAAAGCGATCGAAGAGCAGAGTCAGCTTAGCGTCATTTCGTTGCACAGCAACCGTTCTTCCGGTTGACTCATAAACGCGATAAAGGCCGAACAGGCTTACGTGTTCCACGCAAAGAAAGAGAGAGAAGGAGAGAGAGAGAGAGAGAGAGAGAGAGAGAGAGAGAGAGAGAGAGAGAAATCCCCGTTAAAGCGAAACTTTACGCTAAATAATTATCATTCGAAACATTTCGCGTTTACGTAAGACGACTCCGATTGCAATTAGACCCCGATTACTCAGGATTGTTATCGGCGCGGCCATTACCGCGATGCATCGCGCGCATCGCTAATCCGCTCATCGCTAATTGCAAGTGCGGGGCAACGGGGTATATATAATTAATTAGCGAATACGCATTAAGCGAGTCGCAATCGCGTTTATGTCCGACGGAGCGCGGTGTCTCCGATCCGCGATTCGCAGATTGATATCTGGACACGTCGGTTACCGTGATACCATCGAGCGAGATAAGGTCTCGGCGCGCGCGCGCGCGCGCGCGTCCGTCGTCACTGACGTTCGTCACTTTACCGTTTCTATACGCACGGCCTTCGCCGTCCGTGCCTCGTCCGTGAGCGAGATAGAATTTTCTTTGATCCACGTCACCTCACTTGGCGATAATAGATACCACCTGCGCGACGTTTCAATCTCGCGTAGCGGAATCACGCGCTCGCGCGGGAGAAACCCAGGCGGAATTAAAACGCGGAAGGACCGCGCTCCTTCAAGAGGGAGCGGGAGGGGGAGGCTCTCGCTCAGAACAACGAACGAGAGCGAAACTTGCAATTAGGACGCGAGACGGACGAAAGGACGGACGGACGGATGCGTGAAGAAATGAGAAATGGAAAAACGAAGCGCGCGATAAAGGCCGGCGTTGTTCGCCGACTGGCTGCGAGCGCGAGATAAAAATCCCCGACATCGAGGGGAAAATCTCATTATCCTCGATTGATTAATGGCGTTAAATCGCGATCGCGATCGCGGACGCGATCTCGCAACCTACGCATCCCGCGCGCGCGCACGGAGATTCCGCTACGTGTACTCGCGGTGTGGTTTTATATAACAGCGTTATAACTATTTTATGTAACGTTCTCTCACGGCGGCGCGCAGTCGTTACAACACACAAGGTAACGCGCGAGCGGCTATCTAATAATGAATTACACACATCGTAACCGGTGTAGTCATGTTGCAGTTGCCGGATAATCAGCGATTATCTCGCTGACACTATTTCGCATAATATTCTCGTAATATGTCGAGAAATTATTACTATCGCACCACGATCGATTAAGCGTTTCAGGCGTATCGAGGGGTGGGGGTAGAGGGAAAAATGCTGAAATAAAGGGGGCGAATAATGAATCAGCGTTAAACGGGAGCGCCGTCGCGCAAAAGTGAACAGAAGGGGAAAAAAGGAAAAGAGAGAAGAAATGTTATTTCTTTTCTTTTTTTTTTATTCATAACGCAACCGGTCGCGCGGGTACCGTTAGCGGTGTCATTACGGCAAGGTAAAATGACACACGCACATACACACACACACACACACACGTCACCTTACGACGCTAAAAGGGAAATGTCATTGGCGATCTTATCGCGACGCCTGCTCCCGTCCGATCTCACCTTCGACACGAAGGCGCTGCCTTCGCATTTGACGCCGGACGACAATCGATCACGCGGCGGCTGATTTACGGCGGCTCGCGGTCCCGCGAGGAGCGCGAAGGAGACGCGGATCTAATTGAAGTCGAGACACCTCCGGATAATGCATGGCACGAATCGTTATCGCTCCGTCCACGTGCGTGGACGATCGCGCACGTAAAATATTGACACAATTGTCGGGCGCGATTATGAATTGCGAATTCGTAGAAACTCCCGACCTTCGCGTCTCTCATTCCTCAGCGTCGTCCTCGCCGCCGAAAATATCTAATACCCACCAGGGAAAATATCTAACGCCGCCAGTTTTGGAAAATGAGATGAGTTTTCCGCTTGCCGGCGATTCTTCGCCGCCGGTCGATTTTCCACCTGCCGCGTAACGCGATCGGCAGATCTAATCCCGGCGCGGGCCAATGTCGATCGCCGGCGCGCCGCCTCCGTCACGTTACATAATGGCGATTATACAAGAATCGCATGCCGCGCGTCGCGGCCGCCGGATCAGGGCCAGCGCGGTATACGCGTTATTACGTAGCGAATAAATATATAATTGGGCTTGGCCGCATCTCTCGCGCGCGGAATGGGTAGGCTTGATCCAAGGCTGGGATGACCATGACATAGAATCTCGCTCGTGGTGTTCTCGCGAATTGCGCCGCGGTATTAGCGCGATTACAAGCGCCATTACGAAAGCGCACGATCGTCCCCCTCCCCCTCTTCCCTTCCCGTGCCTCCTCGCGAGAAATACCGTCCGTCGCGTTCGACACGAATGTCGGAATGCCTATTTGGATTATCCGTAATGGCAGATGATTCCAGAGAAATGCACCTCGGCGAGAGGTGCATTTTCACGATCAACCGCGAATAGCAACAAACACCTTCTCGCGTTATTGCGACGACGTTCGAAGACGGACTACAAAAATAGGCCGAGGTGTTATTTAATTGCGCGCGAAAGTTCATTTCGTTAAGATTTCAGCTCCGCCGATCTCGCGTTGCGAGACTTAATTACGGAGCGGAGAATTCTCCTGACGAGAAGCAGAAGGCGGAATTATCTCTCGCCGCGCAAAATAACGTTCGTGTACGTTGCAAAAACAACGATAAGCGGAGCTGCAGAAATAATAAGTTGAACGAAACGACGGCCATGTTTCATGTGTTATTCTGGAAAACAGTGCCGAAGAGAAACGTCCAACCACGGTGCTGTTTGCCGTTGTTAATGTGGAACAGAAATTTTCACGTAACGCGATAACTCGAAAAAAGGACTATCGACTTCTGTAATGATACCCGTAAAAATAATTCTTTGAAAATAACATGGGGAACGCGTAAGTCAAACACGGAATGTCAGGTAATACGCAAACGTGTAGAGTGTCCATTTGAAAACCCTTCATCTCTTTTATTTTGCAATTTTTGTGAAAAATGCCAAAATAGAACAATTTTTTCGAAGAAAACACGGATGTGATAAATTCAATCGCGCCGTTTGTCCCCTTTTCAAAAATTTTAAATAACAGTAAGAATGACGCGATCATTTTGAAACTTTTTTTGCAAAGATATTTTTTTATTTAAATAAACATATTTCGAAAAATCACATTTAGAAGAATCACATTTAAATATAAAAAAATTTTTTTGGGTATCGTAAAATTAAAAATTCAGAAATTCAGAATATATGTAAACGATTAGAAATAATTAATTCGATTGCACAGCTGAGTAATTAAATGTCAATAAAGGCCGCGCGAATAGCATACCCAAATTGTTCGATTTCTCTATAAAGCGATATAGGAATTAAATAGAAAAAGATCTTATGTTCTCTTTCGAAGTGCGCGACGTTATTTCATTACAATAACCAAAGCATTTCCTTTATTCTTTTATGTGATTAAATTCTTAAAAATAGCTACAAATCAGACGCCAGTCGTGTAATCCACGTGCGTTAATCAATATTGAAAAGCAATTACACGAAAAATTTCGCTTTAAAATCAGAAACGAACAAATAAATTTTTATCTCTGAAAATTTCAGAAAAAATAATAACCTTGTTCGCAATATTATTCGCAATTTTTTTTTTAAATAAATATAACAGACTGTGGTTTCTCGATCCCAATTTCTTGCAATACGATATTTTTTAAAAAAAAGTCAGTAAAATGATTAATGATATGATTACCGTTGTCACAATATCGCGTTTACGCCATTCTTAAAAGCATTACATGCGCAAAAGCGTCTGGCCGCTTTTATCTGCAATTGCGCTTGTAAAAGCGGTGTCGCTTATCACCCGGCAGGATTTACCGAAGATTGACCCGTTATCGCTCTGCTACGTCACAACGAGGAAAAAGTGAATTCGCATGCGCGTTCGACGGTCTTTCTCTTTTTTTTTTTTCTTCTTTTTATTTCCGCCGAGATGACTAGATGTAACAAAGTCTGCTCCGCCGAGATTAAAGAGATTACTCTGACGCAATTGCGGCGTATATTTCAATAATAATAATAATAATAATAATAATAATAATAATAATAATATCACAGATTCTCGGAGAGAATGAGCACTCTATATGTTATTCTCCGTCGCCGAAATCCCGCGCTGAAATCGAAACGCGAACCGCAGCCAGGCACGAATCGATGCGTCTTAAACGCGATCGTTCCCAAGGCGAACCGGCCGACTTCTCGTCAGTTCGCTGCCGGCGCGTTTATTTGTTCTCGATCTACGAAACGAGAAATAAAGCTGGAAGAGAGAGAGAGAGAGAGCCCCAAAGACGAGAGGCTGCGCCTGATTATCGATTATTTCGATAGCGCTGTCAGTATGCGAATTTTGATATCTTTTACTCCCGAATCGAGAGAATCTCCGAGACGCGTTAAATTCACGCGTTCCAAAGAACAATGAGCATTTAAGATCGTATGTATCGTACATCAAAATATTGGCAAGAGTCAATGTAAAGAATATTTCGTACATTATTCTATTGTTTCTTCTGCGTAAAAACGTATCTAAATATAATTCTTCGAACAATTCTTTCATATATTTTATTCAATAACAATTCAAAATCTTCCTTTAAATTATTAGTTATTTTTGTTTTTTGCAGGAATGAATATTGACCATCAAGAATCTTTATCATCCATTGCAAAAATATTAATTATAAATCTTTTCTTTTAAGAAAATCAAAGAAAAAGTTTATAATCAATTTTTTCATTAAAAACCTATGTTATTTCGTTTAACTTCTTTATAATCCAAATCAACTTATTCAAACCAACATAAAAATAAGGAATACGTCCCTTTTTAAATTTTGATAACTTTTTATTACTATTGTACGATACAACTTTAAGAAACATTATCGGGAATTTTTTTATTTTTACATTTTTAAAACGCAATCTTTTTCTGATATATTTATAACTCAAGATAAACTGCGTGGAATTTTTATGGATATCACTTGTTAAACATTCTCGATTTCTTCGCGCGGCCGAACATACATACATGTCTGGACACCTGTCCATCATGTTCGAGATCGATAATTAGTCTCGGAACTTAATATCCCCGTAGAAACTTCCCGAATGCCCCCTCGGCTTGTTTACGCGAACGGAGAAAGCGAATGGTAGCGTTACACCTCGCGATGATTCTACGCGAAACAACGTGCATGCATTACATTGTTTTATTGCATATTATTTTCCAGGCGGAACCTCGATAACCTGGTACCCGCTAATTATCTTGTAATAAAGTAGTACCCGGATATCCAGGTAATACCTAAGATAATATTCTATTAATACCCGGATACTTTAGTAGTGCATGCATACACTCGAATATTGATCGCGCCAATTCCGCTATTCACGATTAATTAATAAACACAACCGCCATTAAAAATAAATAATAAATAATTTTTACTTTCTTCTACCATGAGTTTTTAATTTACTTTAAATCGATTTCGTTATCGCGTCAACACAATCCATGATAATCCACGGTATGGTAATTACCGTGTAAATCTATAATTCAATTCAATTAACTTTCTTATCTCATTTTCATTAATCTTGAGAAAAATACCTTAAACCGCGATTTTACAAAATTATATAATACAACTCGGCGCGCCAGTGCCCTCTTCTCGTGGATCGTGAAACGCGGTCAGAGGGGCAGCATCGTCGAAAGCGCGGACATCTTCGTTCCTTCCCTTCCAGAGCATGGGAAAACACACCGAACGAGTCCCCCCTAATATCTGTCCAGCCGATTACGTCGGCTGCGGTTTCCTCCACCGCCTTTTCTCGCTATCACGTTCGCGACGGTCGGTCGATCGGGCGTGACTTAACTTAATGACAATGCACTTTGTTCGCGGACAACAAAGAAGACCAACGAGGCCTGCGAGAGCGAACGAGGCCGCGGAACGATCTCGGGGAGGAGAGAAAGAAAGAGAGAGAAGAGGCGAGAGAAAGAGAGAGTGAGAAGGAGGGAGAGGGAGAAAACGACATGGACGTGGCGTGCGAGAAAGAGAGATTCATGTGACGGGGCGACGTGAGGAGGAGCGGTGATTTCCACGCGATGGGCTAAAAGGGAAGGCGCGAGAGAGGGAGGGGGGGGTCGCTTGGCAGGGCCTTGGGCAGGCTGTCCTTGACTCAGCACAGTTACCCCGGACCGAAGTGTGACGTCATTCTGCATAACTCGCCTAATTGCATCGTTGCTGCCGCTGCGCTGCACCGACCCGCTCCCCTACTCCGGCTGGTCGGTTCCCCGCGCTACGGTTGTGCCCCCCAGCCCCGCTGCGAGATGCCACGAGGGACTCCCCCCAGCCCCGCCGACCAAAGCCGGGGAGCGAAGCCCGTGATAGAACTCTGACTGGGACCCACCACGAAAGAGCGCGCCGCGTCGCCGTGGGTGTGCGCCGCACTTTTTTTCCTTTCTTTTTTTCCTTTTTTTTCGAAATACGTACCTCAGCGAGAAATTCGCGATTGATTCCGCGGAAATTGTAATGGCGAACATGGCGAATGAGAAAATTAACTTATACTTAAAAAATTCTCCTTGGAAATTACTACATGTCTGTCAAAAAAAAAAAATATATATATATATATATTTATTGTCCTAACTGCGATTTTAATTTATTATTCATTATGTGGCATTCTTCATTTTCGAGTTTACATTTACACTCTGTTGCCTCGCGCGCGTAATTGCTTTGAGTAAATTTCGGCCCGCCGCAGCGCCGAATGTCCGAGTGCAGTTTTCGCGTGGCGTCGCGATTCCGTATTCATATTCGTTAGCGTGTATCGCACCTGACCGCCTTGCTCGAAACGACGGCGCCGAATAATTTATTCCGGGAGCGTATCCGGCCCGGGGCGGACGGTTTTGCGATACGGCTGCCTCGTGCTTGCGCTCGCTCGCTCGCTCGCTCGCTCGTTCGCGCGCGCGCGCGCGCGCACGATCGCACGAGTCAACGACATCATTAAGCGACTCGTGTGCAACGCGGAGGACGACCGTGGCAATGCGCGCGGCGACCGAGCGAAATACTTTCTCTCGACGTTTTCCCTTATCGGCTCGTCCAACAGCGACGTCAAAAATGCGTACGCCAGCCGATCGGCGAGTCGCCGTTTGACGTTTCTATCTCGTGGATAAGTGCATTCGCATGTCCTAGCACGTTCGCAGAGTCGCCGTTGAGCGAACTGTGTACTCGCCACGATTGACAAAGAGAACTCTCCCGTTGTCGACATGGATCTCTTCGATCGAACCGCTTGAACAAATCGAGCCTCGAAAAAAAACAAAGAGTTGTCGAATGACTTCGAAACTTTTCGAGAATTATTTTTCAATAGATCTCCTTGTAGACCACAAGGCGATCGCGTTGAGATTTCCTTCCTTTTGAGGGAAGGAGGGAAATTAAAAATTAGAAAAGTATCACTCGGAAAGACTCTAAATATGTGCGGCTGGCTTTCCTTGGCTCGAAATATTTTACAGCCTCTGCCTTCTCTTCTTTCTCTCTCTCTCTTTCTCATTCATTTCTCTCTCATCGTCTCGCGAAAACGCGACCCTGAGATCGTGCCCCTACCCCGGCGCGGCCGCCCGAGAAAAAAGACGACGATGGAGGCGCGAGGTGGATCGTTACGACCCTGAATTGATCCGTATAGCACACCGTCGTCGTCGTCGCCGCCGCGGCCAGCTGAGAGAGAGACCAGAAAGAAAGGAGTCATCGACTCGCGTTTGAGTTGGCCTTCGGCTATTACCGCCGCGGCCAACTGCAGCCAGGCCTTTCTGCAACGGCCACGTAGATAAACAAAGTGTCCGAACGGGCCAGGGGTCCGTTCCTCTTATTCCCCTCCCCCTTCCTCCCTCCACCCTTCCCGCCCTCGCGCTCCTGCCCTCGGCTCGGCGCCGTGTGCGAAAATACGCGATCATCGATCGCGTCAGGCTCGCCCCTCGACCGGCCGATGATCGTGGATTCCCGGATCATCGTTCGCCATGACGAACCTGACGCGTGATCGATGATCGCGTCATTTTCGTAACATGTCACCAACGGTACCGCTTACTGTCGTGATAACGCGTTGCGATGTTGTTACACAATACGGCGAATTTGCGAGACGAGAGAGAGGTTTATCTTCGCCCATCTTGCGCTCCCGCACGGCGACTCTTTGTTTGTCGCCCCGACGACGCGAGTCGGGGACGCGAATCGTTACTGCGCGTTTACGAAAACGCACAAACCTGGGATAGCCCTCCGAATCAAGAAAATATTTTTCTGACTAAAAAATTGTACGTGCGCGAGAACGACTCGCCGACTCGCTATTACGCGTAGCGATGCGTAAGCGCGATCGCGAGAACTCCTCGCAATTACGCGAGGGTCGGGGCCCCTCCGACGGGGAGGCTCGACAGGTGTAGAATGATACCGCGAGAATAGACGCAGGCCGTTCATTACGCGCGCGAGCGTGCAATCGAAACTGACGTCACTGTCACAAATGGAATACAATTATCTTTATTGCATCTCCTTTTCGAGGACGACCGTCGTCGTCGTCGTCGTCGTCGTCGTCGTCGTCGTGCCGCATCGCTCGCCGAGCTCGATTCCGATCGAGCCTGTGTATATTCGGGGGAGGAGGGGAGGGGGAGGGGGAGGGAGAGAAAAAGAGAGAGAAAAAAATGTACGCTCAAGGACGGGAAAGCGAGATGGAGAGCGTCGATGTCGCCGTAACGCTAAGTGCGAAGCCTCGGCAACAATGTTGCTCGAAACAGGCCTGCGTTGTCGAATGCAGCCGCAATTATCGCTGACGATACGAGTTAGTGGAATCGTGTGTCGTAAATTACAGAGGAAGTCCGAACGTCGATACGATCAGATCTGTGACGCTCGAATCGCGATTTTATTCGCTTTAATTAATGCTACATCAAGAATTCCCTCCTAAATCATTTTCTCGGACGCCGATTGTTTTTAGTCATTGCCTTTTTCGAGTTGGGGATCATCGACCTGCTTCAAAAAATTTATTTTCGACGCCTGGATGCACGATGCGGCGCAATTTGTAATGAACGATTCGTGAGTTTAACGACTTATTGACACTCGTCATCATAAATCGCGGTCAGGCTCGCTGTGCCGAAGCGGAATTCGCCGTGAATTCAACCGGACGATAGAAAGTCTAATTGGCCGATCGCGAATTTAAATCCCGGCCATTAAAGTCAATAAACAATGAGAATCGTGTATAACTTTTTACCGCGGACGCTTTCGATAATTTATCGGCTGTCACCTTTCGGAACCGCGAAATGTCATTAGCGTATCAATTATTGCGTTTTTCCTCGTTTTGGACGTTATACATACTTGAGCGAGATTAAATTAATTAACAGTCGTCAATTAACGTCGTAAATTAATTTACGTCGCGGTCTCCTCTTTCCTCCCACACGATTATCACACAAAAGTGACAAGCGATATATCCCAGCATTTTTGAACGCATAATTATTTAAGCGGCGGTACAAAATATTTAATACGGCAACTTCCTTAACGAATGTTCCTTTTTCACTCGGTCCCCTTGGTTTGAATTTGGACGGCAGACGCGAGGATAGACAGGATGTGCAAGCGGAAATTTGCGTGTACATAATTAACGTTCATGAGACGTACGGCGCTTTTATTCGCGAGTGGAATATATGCAATTACGATTGGCATAATGGCGAATTTGGCGAAAATAATTCATGCGAGTTGTCGCTAATAAAAAATTAACCGCTGCTTAAACGCGGCTTGTATAATAATGTGCACATTAACAACGGGAATTTCCTGTTTCTTTTCCATTGATACGTAGAATAAACACTGGCTTCTAATAAAAAAAAAAATCAAAATCATCAATCACATTTTCTTTGACAGAATTAATTTCAGTTAGTACTCATGATCGCTCATCTATAGTATTCATTATCTTTAATAACATTACGGTACTTATTGCTTATCCGCTTGCTAATCCATTGTGGAAAGGAAGAGAGAAAATCATACCGACGTGAGATAGGAAGTCTAAGCCATAAAATTGGGTTAATATAATAACTAAGCAAGAAATTCTTCTACTCTATAATTTCTCTCTTTATCTCCTTATCTCTTTTTTTCCTTATTAAAAATATATACTTATTTTTTATATATATATATATATATATATATATATATATATATTCAAATTTATACATTTATGCATTTAGTATCACAATGAATATATAGAATTATTAAATTTCTAAAATGCATCTTTCGTAATTTCTCGATTTTTCTTCTATTTTCGATCTTAATTAAAATTTTTGCATCCCTTTAATATTTTGAACAGTCACCTCGATCGCAAAATATATATTAAAAATAATCGAAAGTTAACCTTCAAAATAAAAAATTGTGTTCGTTTTCTATTTATTTCAGATGCAAAATAAAAGCTCAATTCTAGAATTTATAAATATCTTAACATAGTTATCTAACGACAATATCTGAAAATTCAATATCATATACAAAATAAATTGTTTAAACATATTAATAAATACATATTTTTTAAATTTTAATTAATTCATTTCTTAATTACTTAATTAAGAAATGAAATTAAGTAAAAAAATATATTCTTACGACAGCGGCATTGTAATCCGATTGTGAGAGCAAGCGCGCACGGAAAGGGTTAACGAGTGGTAGTTATGCACCAATTCACGTCATCGGTCGGCCGCGTGAATTTTCTTGCGAAGGCGCGCGCGCGTGACGGGCGAAACGAGCTGCTGTCCGCCCCGTGAATTTGCGAGTGCCTGAAAGAATTCTTCGGATTCGCAAGGATCCGGATTTAGTTTCTCTCTCCTTCTTCCCAAGGAAAGAGAGAAGAGAGGTATCGCGCCGAGGCCTGGTATGGACAAGATACGGAGAGAGAGAGAGAGAGAGAGAGAGAGAGAGAGAGAGAGAGAGAGAGAGAAAACTTGAACGAGATGCACGGGAGCGAAGGAGTCGCATTCTCTCTGCCTGCAGATGCGAGCAAACACGCAAGAGCGAGAGAGAGAGCGAGAGAGAGAGAGAGAGAGAGAGAGAGAGAGAGAGAAGCAAGCGAGCAAGCGAGCGAACTTATCGGGAGCGTCTGGATGCAGTTTGGCCGTCCGTGACTACGAGACTCCGAAGGTCCTCGGAACGTTGACCATTCGGCTCTTTTAAAGGACTCTGCCTGCCAAGGTCACCTATTGAGTCTCCGTGTCCACCTCTTCCTCGCGCCTCTTCGCCACGACCCTACGTCCCCGTATTCTCATTCCCGCGCGCGCGGGAGTCTGAATCTTGTCGAAAACACGCGCGCGAACAACTCGTGCGATTCTCGCGTCGTAGCCGCGCGATCGCCGGGAGCGTTGATTTACGCGAATCTACGCGCAACAGTCAGGATTATTTACGGCTCGCCGGGAGAGCGGGCCGGGGAAGTCGCGCTCGTCGCGTTTAGCGCCGGAATCCGACACGCGAGAAACACGGCCATTGTGTTTTCGATCTCTCGCGCTTGACTCGGGGGCGCGTTGGAAATAAACGGCGCGCGGTTTACACCCGAGCCGGCCACGCCGCGCGTTGCGATGGCGTGGCGTGGCGCGGCGTGGCGTGGCGCGGCGTGGCGTGGCGTGGCGTGGCGTGGCGTGACGTGACCGATCCGATCACGCTTCGTGGCCCATCCGAGGAAAACATCGATCTCCCGACCGGTCCAAATAAACGCGCGCGCTCTGCGCGATGCTCCTCCGCGACGCGCATTGATCACGACGGCGGGTGTCTTCGCGGAGGGATGAAGTCATTAATCTTCTGTACGCGGCTGCGGCGGCAACGGTGATCTCGGGACGAGTTGCTTCAGGCGTGTTTTGCAGTTCACCGGCCGCGAAATAAAAAATGCGGAGGCAGAAGCGCGCCGCTAATGTCAAAGAAATTAACGGCTTCCCCTATTGCTCGAGTAATACGACTTCTTTCGCGTTAGTCAGCGGGTAACATTTCCTTTCGTTCGAGAGAATCCGGTATTACGGGCGAGATTATACTTTATCACTTGTATCCTCGACGGAATAACCAGTAGATCATTACCGTCGAGTGTTGTCGCTGTTAACGATTTTTTTTTAAGTATAATCCCGAATAAACGCGTTTGAGTAACGCGATTTAACTTTGTCGTCTGAAGGATAGCATGTCTGAATTTTTGGAGCTAAATTAAAGAACTAAATGAATTAAAAATGAAAATTGAACGGTTTCGCGAGAAATGTTTTAAAATCAATCTGCAATTATTAAAGTATATTAATCAAATAAATTATTAAAAATACCAGAATTAATTTCATTTAATACGTGGCTGCTGTATATTCAATTGCGATTTACTATTTAAACGTCATATTAATTTTCCAGCGTGTCTAAATGAACTTTTAATCGCGCGCGACGGCGACGTGAATTTCGGATATTGATCCGCGGCGTGCGGCGCACGCTAGCGCGTTCAGACCGGCGTCGGGCTGCTGCGTGGCCCCGAGGAGAGAACGAGGATAAAGACGCACGTGGATAAGTGAACGGGCAAACATCCCGTGACGCAACAGCAAACATACGAGTATATCCGCAACGAACGCGATGCAAGTGCAGCCTCGCCTCGCCGCGGCCGTTATCGCGCGTATGTGGCAAGTACGCGCGCGCGCGCGTGCGCGCACGCGCGTGTGTGCGTGCGCGTGTGCAAAACGCGTCAGGAGAGGTCGATGACTGGACTCGCGTTGCATGTTGAAATTTCGGGAAAAATGTCTGAACGGCCGGAAATGACTGTGCGGTCGACTGTGCGGCCGTAAGAGCGCAAAGAGTCAAGTTTAGTTGCGCTACGACGACGATGACGGCGGGGCAACGGACCGCCGATTGGCATTTAAATTGTTGCTGCTGGAAACGAAACGCAGGAGAGGAAGGCATAAAGAAAGCTCGGGATTAAAAATATGAACTTTAGACAACCGCGCGACGGACGGACGCCGATAGCATTCGCCGGCGGTGATCGTTTAATCTCGCCAATGTTAGACGCCGTATAAGAAAAAAAAACACGACATGATAACAAAATTACTTTCTACGGGCGCACATATGCGAAGAGTTTTCTCACATAGTTGAACTTCTCCAACTTGAACCTCGGTATCTCGAAAATTTAAACAATTTGAATTTTTATTTATTTTCTAAAAAATTCCTCCCTGGATAAATCTGAGAAAAGTGAGACCTTAATTCCAAATATTTTCAAATGTACTACATATAATTAATTAATTTAATTATTTCAAAATTGATCTGTGTATCTCGAAAGAGATTTTTACATCATAGAGAAAAGTTTACATTTAATTATATATATTCAATACGTTTATAAATATCGAAAATGGTATTGATTGCCGCTATCTTAAGCAAAGCAAAATCACAGGTTTTTCCACACAATAAAAATAAAACACATAAATTTATATTTACATCGACTCGATACATTCTTTGAATATTATTACATATCATAAAATTTTCTTTTCTCTTCGAGTTATTAAATGAATGAGTATAAAATGAAAGTATAATTTTATTTCATCAGTAATATGTTAAAATCGTTAAATTGTATCTGAATCTTTGCAAGTAAAGTTCTTTCGCTGTACCTTTATAATTATAATTCAAAGCACTCGATAAGTCAAACGTTTAATTATTATCAATCCAATTAGAAAGGTTGGACCGTACATCAATTTGGTATTACGATCAAAAAATTATGCACCCGTCTTATATGCACATGTGATTTGAATAATCAAACGATTAATTCAGTTTGTCATAATTATATGCACCGTGCGCAATCGTGAGCTCGGATGTTTTTCCGTACATTTTTCCTATCGCGAGTAACGCAAGAAAATAACGCGATAAAAAATATATCGCTAAATATTTGCGAGCGTGTTTACACGTCGAGACACGAGAGGAAAGAAAAGAAAGAAATCCAAAAAGCGAGAGCGAGCGATCGTGACGCGATCGACCGATTGCAGAATAGTGTGTCTCGGTTGTCATTTGGCATAAACAGATAAAAAGAGACGCGATAAGATCGCGAGATCGCGCGATGCAACGCCGGCTTATTAATTGCAATTGCGAAATAAATCATGACGGATCGCGCGCGACGACGAATTGCAAAATTCGCGTTGAACGAGCGTTGAACGACCTGCGTTGAGCACGCGGTAACAAAGACGCAGAAGGATCGCAAAAAAACGACGGAGAAAGCAAACGAAAAGCAAGCGATAAAACGCTCGTCGTCGTGGCATCGCCGCGGCGCTGGGTGAATCGGTCGTTGAACGTCGATCGAGATTTATTCTTAAAGGCTTATGCATGCGCATATTAAATAACGTAAACACGCCGCGCGTCGAAAAACACGTTTTGTCGTCACGCCCCAATTAGCTATCATCATGGCACGATTTAATCGGATTTCATTCAAACAACATTAATTTCAAATTATCACAAATTATCACGCGCAAACAAGGATACTCCGTGTATTTTAAATGTAACGATGACGTTCGCCGATCGCGACTCGCTCTCTCTCTCTCTCTCTCTCTCTCTCTCTCTCTCTCTCTCTCTCTCTCTCTCTCTCTCACACACCTTCTCTTCTTATTTCTGTAGATCAATCGAAGATTCATCATCGGCGAATCGGATTTTCTCGCTGGCGCGTTTACAGATGCCAATTTTTTTTCGCGGCGCCACTCACATCGGAGTCGACGGCGCGGACGATATTTTCAGTTTTGACGGAGCTAAAAACGCGCGTCATGAATTTTCGCTTTCGGCCGAAAGGCGGGTGCTCTCCGCGATGCATTTGGGCTGCGCCGCGCTCTCGGTTCAACGAGGGTCATTCCTGAGTCATAGACCGGACGCCCCGGGCCAATGCGCTCTATCTCCCTCTCTTTCCCTCTCTATCCTCCTCTCTCCCTCTCGCCCTCATCCCTCTGCCTCACCTACCTCTTTCTCTCCCTGCGCCGCAGTCCTCGTCTGCCTTCCAGAAATTTCGATGACGAATTCTCGGCCGCGCGAGGTACTCCTCCGCACCGTTGTTCAGGAGAATACGAATATCTCGGGTTGGAAGCGCATCCAAAAAATACTTGGAGAGCAAAGAACCGCGCGATGTCATCATAAGATTAAAAAAAAAGAAAACCGCTTTTAGTTTCATTCACGAGCCCGCATTCGAAAGTACTCGTTTGAGTGAATTGGAGAAAAACATCCTCTGTCGCATCTGAAATCGTAATGTTCACAGAAGCGAAATTCTAACAAAGATATTTTATTCTTGTGCCGATTAAAAAATACATTGACATTGCTTCCAACGACTTTTATTGGTTTCTTTCTTTTTCGGTTATTTTCCAAAATCGAAATTGAACTCCATCACGACTTGCCTATTAGCTATACATACGAAACACAATTTTTCCTCGCCAGTTATTCTTCGTATTTCTTCGAGAAGGATCATAACTCGGGATATAAATCCGAGCGCGCGACTCCGCGCGAGCCGAAGCCGCGGAAGGAGTGTTCGAATAATCGTTCTATTTTAAGGTTCGGATTACACGGAAAATGTGAGTCGGCGACCTGTGCGGAGGCCTCATCCCCCGGTCACATTGCTGCAACGTGACGGAATCCCCTATTTCGACTACGTCTAACTGGCATCATTGTTCGTCGAAAGATGCGCCGCCGCGCGACAAGGCTAAATATATAATACTCGAGTGTAAGTCTTCAAAAACACCAGATATCGGCATCGAAAGAAAAATGTTTGCCCAAGATATGGCCACGTGACTGTACGTCGTTGTTCCACGTCGGCCGGTGCAACGAACGGCGAATGACGCACATAGCAGGGGGACTTTGAGTGATTTTCAGAGATTTCGGTGAAACGCCCGGGAGAGAGAAAGATAGATTGTTGCAACAAATTCCTCTGACCCGCCCGCTGCCGAACGATTCCCCGAAGCGGCGAAACGATATCCAGAAGGCTATCTCTCTTTTGTTACGTTTCCAGACAGTCACGATTACGGGAATTGAGGGACATCAGTTTCACGACCGCTGTAAACCGTAACGTCGGTCAGCAAAAGGAAAATGTGATGCTAAAAAGTAAGGAAAAATCATTACGTTTTAATGCATAAAAATAAGAAAAAAAAATTATTACGTCTTAATGCAAATGCCAATAAATTGCAGCGTGATCCCTTTGCGATCGATTAAAAACGGAGGGTGATCGGGAATGTAATGAGGTTCGCGAGCGTAATCGCAAGAGGAGAGGGGAGGGGGGAAGAAGAGGGAATCGTGTCGCAGTTTTCCAGATGATCGTGACTGTAAAAGAGTCCGTCGCATATGCGAAACAAAAGAGCGAGAAACGTGCGACCGCGGGAACACGCGCACGGAGGGTCATAGATTTCCTCCACCCCTCGTCCTCCCCGTCCCTCCCCCTCACCCTTTCCTCCAGTTCCACACGCATTCCATCCGACCATTCGTTTCCCCTCCGAGCATAACCTTCAACCATGTATACAGGGTGTCTCTGATCAAGCGCAGTACCGGAGGCAGATACGACGGGCCGAGAGTCTAAACATCGTCATCTGGATTCTCTACGAGTTTACGAAAGTTTACAAAGATACGTAGAAGAGAGATAACGACGTTATTCGACGAGAGAGGCACCTCGTGCCCCGCGTCCGCGAGTGCATTTGCGGTAATTTACGATACATCAAATCAGTGTGTCGCTATATTTATTCTAACGTTTAACAGAAGCAGACTGAGTTTAATTTAAAATTGAAAAAAATAAAAATGATCACAAATGATCGTTCAGCACCGTTCAGTATTAAATCAATTAACAAATTAGAAATATTAATTTCGTATCGCTCGAACATTGTAAACATAATAATACGTTGTTCTATGTTAATTAATTAAGTAATAAATAAAGTAATATGTAAAATTGCTTAATTATTACAATTAATTAGTTAACAATTTATTAATAGTTATATTATTACAACTATATTATTGTTAATTACTAGTACAATACATTTTTCCTATTACTGAAATGCCATTAATTTATATCAATACTTTAATACTTGCAATTTGAATTCACCCTCAATGAACATCCTCTGTTTCACAGTTTACTCGCGTTCATCTTCTTTTCTCACCATTAAACTTCCAGTTTTAAATTTCGACGACGCAAAGAAAACCAGCGGCGCTCTGCCCACCCCTCGGTTCCCTCCCTCCCCCGCAAAAATAGGTCAAGATCCGCTGCGATCCGGTGCGTCCTCGGAGGACTCGGGATCGCTGGAAAGGGGAGGCGAAGGGAGAGGCGAAAGGGAGCGACACGGCGGAGCCAGATAGAGGGGCACGAGGGGCAGGAGGGAGAAAGAGAGAAAGAGAGAAGGAGAGAGTTGCATGCTGCACCGAGCCATCAAGCGATGCGACGTGGAGGGAGTGCAACGAGAGCGGAGGTGGGGTGTCCGGATAAGAGGGGCGGCGAAGGGTGAGAAGGGGCCTGGCGGTGGTGGCGGCGGCGGCGGCGGCGCGACGGCAACCGCCGCTCTGCCTTGAACCTCGCACGGTGCATTGCCCGTCGCTCAAGGGCGTCCGCTGCCGCCTCCCCTTCGTCGCCCCGCCGCCCCACAAATCCCCCCCAACGGCGGCGGCGCGCGAGCGCTCGATGGAGGCGCGCCACGCCGCGCCTCGCCTGCTCTCGTCGTCGTCGTCGTCGTCGTCGTCGTCGTCGTCGTTGTCGTCGTCGTCGTTGTCGTCGTCGTCATCGTCGCTCGATTCGGGGGCGATACGATTTCCTAGGATATCGACTCTTAACATTTTCGAGATGTCTTTCAGGATATTTTAAGACGAGCGCGGAGCACGAGGGTGAGTTGGAGGCGTGCTTTGACGCGGACCTGAGAAACAAGTCTGCCCTTTCGCGGCGAAGATCGACGTCTCATTTTCGTGTGACAGAAATTGTATTGCGAGCGTGAAACGATTCTCCAAATACATAAACTGCATTAAAATTTTTCAAGGAATGAATTTTAAATGTAATAATATTCCCTAGAAAAAGATAATAATGTGCTATAACAGACAAAACGATCGACATTTTGATTAAAACTCTTATTCCATTATAATTAATAAATTATGATAATATTATGATAGTATTATGATAATATTATTTTCTCAATGAGACTACCTGTTTTTTATTTTATTTCATAATATACGGATGAAAGTGCGTAATAATTGCCTCATGATTACCATTTGCTTCTTAATCGATCACGCTTGGAAATCATCGATCATCGCTGCGCACGATGACCCGAGAGATTCTTTGTTAAATATTGAATATCAGAAAAATCGCCGATGACGACTAAGTCAACACGAGCACGAGCGGTACCTGATAAACAACGAAAGGGTTGCGGCGAGCACGTGTGAGCGGGACGTTAAAATCAAGGTCAACTTAAGTTGCACCGAGACTATTAATAGTCCGACGTTTGTTGCTTTCGAACAGCGAGCAGATGTTTCGGTAGGTTAATCGAGTTTCGGTATTCCGACCGTCGTCGCGTCCTTATAGGCTCACTTCGAGTGAGACCGACTGCACTCAGCTCATTCAAGGGCAACAACGTTCTCGTGGCTGACGGAAAGAGGGAGAGGGAGAGGGAGGGGGGAGAGAAAGAGAGAGAGAGAGAGAGAGAGAGAGAGAGAGAGAGAGAGAGAGAGAGAGAGAGAGAGGAAAGGGAGAAAGAGAGAGTGAAAGACTCGCGCTTCACGCGAGTGCATTGTTGAGAAAGAGCCGCATAGCGGATGCACGGTTTGGCATCAGCCGCGTGTCCAGCCTGATTAATTAACGACGAGATTTATCTGGCTATTTTAACTCGCGGGCGGAAACGTTTCCCAAGCGCAGAAGCACAAAAAGACGAGCAACGTGCGCTTTTAGCTCCGCTAATGCAGATTCATTCGTGCGCGATGCATCGCAAAGATTCGCCGAAACTGCCTGGATTCTCTCTGCGTCTGTAGGCACACAAAAATCTATAATAATAATCAACAAGACGCACGCAACTTAAGGGGTATATTTTAAAAAAGAGTAAAATATACGTATCGTGATAGAACGCGAATAAATTTGATATATATATACGTCGTGTAATATTAATAAATATCGAAGAAGAATTGAAAAGAGGCATTCGAGGGATTAAATCAAATTAAAATTTCTTGCCAACGAATAGGTTAATCCGAGCCACAACCGGCATCTCTGATTGGCGACTGTTTCCCGTTAAAAGGAAATAACAGGATAAAGGCGGACGATTCGATCGGAAGGATCGCAAAGGGACGACGAGGTGCAACGCGCGCGTCGCAACGACAGGTACGACGGGGGGGGGGGGGGTTATCGATTAAGACCGCATTCTGCCTCGCGAGCCGGCGCGAATGACAGGCAATAAAGGCGATACATACGCCCGATATATTACGGACCGGCGTGAAATCGAGTGATTCACCGACGGCTACGACATTACGTACTCCCCGGCCGGGGAGTGTGCGTCGCTGTATTTTCCCATGACAGCCGACAACGGATGACACGAAAGCCTAGAAACTGGTTACATCACTCGCGACGCGAGTCTACTCTCGCCGGAGATTTACGTGCCGGCGTTCGCGCGCGTATCGCATTTGAATACGTGATCGATAACACGCGTAACATCCGCGCGCGCGGGATCTCCGGAACGATCCCGCCTCCGCGCGCTCGCGACGAGAAATGTTTCTATTTTGAAATATATAGAAACGATAGTCCATACTCCGAACTCCTTTTTATCGACAAAAAAAAAGTGCCTCGGAAAGTGGCTTGCGGCCAATCAGAAGGCTCATAAGCCATTTTTACAGGCACTTTTGTCGATAAAAGAGAGCTCGGAATATAGACCAATATCTTCCCTTTGATAGCAGAAAGAACAATTTTGCCGGATAGAATAAAAATTTCGCCAGACATAGATCTGAAAAATAATGTCCATAAGAACATTTAAATACGATAATAGTATTGCAAAACATTTAAATACGATAATAATATTGCAAAATTTTTCCTATCAATTTAAACATTCTAATTAATTTGATAGCCTAACAAAATTATTTAGATCGATATCTAGCAAAACTGTTCTTCCGTGCGCGAATGTTTCAATTCGACAAACTCCGCTAATAATCTCGAGAACTTCGTTTTCGCAGCGAGATTGCAAATTAACCGATCGGCCTAACGGCCTAACGTTGCGTTAGACGGCGCGAACTAACGGCGCGATTATTAAGCGACGATTAGGCGTGAAAAACAGGATTGTGCGCGGCTCACGCTCGGCCACCCGCAAAAGTGCATCGACGCGATACGAGCAACGTGCGGGCCTTTCCCTCCTCCCCCCCCCCCCGTCCCCCTCCGCGATGCAGCGTCGCGCGTCCCTCTGTGACACAAGAACCTAGCAGTGCAGCTAGTTGCATAATAGACTGCATTCCGCGTACTCGGTTACTCGTCGCGAGACTCGCAAGCCTCGCATTCCAGCCCCGGCCATGTAGGCGGCTTCTTTCGTACATAAGGTAACGCCATTCGCGTGTTTGTCGAATAAACGGAAACATTATGCGGTTTATGCATTTACCTTGCGCGCTAAATCGTTCCGCGTATTAAGCGTATTTATCAAGGCAGCCGTCGTAACGCGATTTTATCGCGTCGCAAAACGATTTATCCGTAATGTTTTTTTCACACCTCGATTAAAATAAAATCACTCTCATCGACAATTTGCTGCATATTAAATGTTTTCCGATTTATATTAATTATTGGCAAGTATGCATACAGATTTATTCACTGTGTTTTCGAAAAAAAAAGGAAAAATTAAAAAAAAAAAAAAGAAACAAAATCGAATAAGCAGACCGAGCTTCATTGTTTCGGATAGGATGTAAAATTCATCCCAGATGATTATTCCCAGGTTAATTGTAACCGTAATTGTATAGAATTTGATATTGTTCCAATTGTGCTCCTCAATGTGACGTATTTTCAGAGTTGAGAAGATTACTTTTGAAAAATAACTCATTGTCCTGTTACTCATTACTGTTACTCGTTATACATTGAAAAAAAGTAACTCGTTACCGTTATCGTTAGTCAAGAAGTAATGAAACGTCACGATTTCTGTTATCCTCTCATCAAATTTTGAAGGTCTTCTTTTTAGAATACGTATAACATAATAACTGTATATATGCGACGATAAAAAGAACGATTATATTCGTTATCAATATCCAAAAAATATAACTATTTTATTGATATTAAAATTAAGAAAATATAATATGTCGTTATCAATTCATTATTGAAAAAAATAACTATAACAATGACAGCAGTTCACAAGTAATTTATTTCTCAACGACGCCTATTTTATTTTATGCTCGTCCGACAGACTCTGCATTTAGATAACGAGCGACATACGCTTCAAACCGTTAAACGCATAACGTATATTAAATGCATGAATTTACATCAAGTTGACCGAATTAAAATACAGAAAATGTCAAACACAGCTTCAACAAACAGACAAATTTCTTTCGAAAACCAACGTATTCTTTTTTTTTTTTTTTTTGATTGCCATTTTGTAAGAAACGATTATCACTTGCATGCCTTTGCGTGAAAGCGAATAAATATTACGGGATTAAGTTGCTCGACGTAATACGCGGCGAGAGCCCACACAACTTTGTCGAACACAACGCGGTTGATGTCGGTTGATAAAAAAAAAAAAAAAGAAAAAAGGAAAAGGGAGCGAAGGGGGGAAGGGAAGGTAGGCGGTTAGGGCGCGTTCGTACACGCTCGCGCAGGACGAGCGGAGGCAACAGAAGGCGAGCGTCCGTCGGAGCAGGACGGAAGGAAGGGTGCCGCCGTCGCGGCGGCGGCGGCGGCCTGCGGGGAGGGACGCCGGGGGGGAGGCTGCGGCGGAGAGAGAAGGTTGAGGTTATAATACCATTGGAGCAGTGGCCGCATGACCTTGCGTATGCGTCTAGGTCGATGAGCCACGGTCATTAGGCGTCTCGACCGTCGAAACTTCGACGAATTTCAGCGCGCGAGAGCGCGCGACGCGGCGTGAGAGGAGGAGGAGGGCGGGGGGAGAGGGGGGGAGGGTCGCCTTATGTAACGAGCCTTGAAAAGAGTCGATTTGGGCACCGGCATTCAAGTGCATTCCGTCGCATTAAGTAAAGCGAGCGAGAAACCCGTGCGGCAAAGCGGAGATTTCCAACGAGGAAAAAAAAAAAGAAAGAAAAAAGAGAGGAAACCTGATTATTCCCGATGAGCGAGACGTTGTGCGCTTTTGTCTTTTATACGCGTGAGAGCTAGAAAATTAGAAAGAGCGTCGAAATGCGTTAATATTCGAAAAATTTCCTGCGATTTCCGCACGAATCGCTTCCTCTCACGCCGAAAACGTTTCAGGAGCGCTCGAGACGAGGCTGCTGCGCTCTCAATAAGAATGCAAATCGCTGAGATTACGGAAGACGCGGCGGAATTAATAGCATTTTTCATTCGAACGGGATTGCAAGCCTCGCGCGCGCCTCTGCGAACGGTCTTAGTCGGTCGAAATCCCTCTCACAGCGGACTTACACAGCCGGAATAAATATGAAATAAATCCGAGGTGGGGATGAGGCTCGCGGCGTGCGTCGAGCAGCCGCGTTCTCGCTTCATGCGAAACGCATGATTTTCGAGTTTTTAGTTGTAGAGAATCGATATGACTCTTGGGCAAATAAAACCGCCGGCAGCGCCGGTTGCGCCGCGAGTGCGGTTGCATAATCGCCGCATTCTCGGTGCTCGGTAGGGCTTGCAAACGCATGTAGGTGGGTTAGGGCGCGTCCGAGTGTGCGAACGCACGCGTGCATGCACGCACGCACGCACGCAGCAGCGATGAGCGCGATAGATATGCGAGCGAAAACCGGGACAGAGACAAGCTCGCGGGAAAGCGTTCCAGAAGCTTTCGTGGAATCGCAATCAACAATTATGAGAAGCGTACGCGTCGTTGTGGATAAAACTTTTTTACAATTTGCTATTTTTATATATATATATATATATATATATATATATATATATACAAATAAAATATAGAGTTTGTAACATTGAATAAATGAATAGAATGAGTTTCATACGATAATAATTATTTTTCGTTGGAATGGAAAGAAAAATTTTGCTGAAACATTTAAAAATTTGGTCAGACAGAGCTGAAAATAATTTCGTTGTATTATCATGATGATATCGCAAAAATTGTTAATATTTTTAATAATCAATTCGAATGATTCTGTACATAATTATTATGATTATTATGATGGCTCGACAAAATTATTCTCAGATCTACTCAACTTTTAAGATACTTTAGTGTTCTTTCTTTATTAGTTATCTCGATTTATCTCGTAATTCTCAACAATCCGAATGTGCGCTGCGAATTTTACGGCGCGATCTGGAACCTGGAGTGTTCGTTTGTTGCGTTCGGTCCGATCGAGGTCGTTTCTTCGAAATGATCGGTAATAGCGTCGTGAATCACATTTGCGCAAACGCGTTTATTACAGAAGGAGGAGGCAGCGAGAGGAGCGAGAAGAAATGACGGCGAGGCTGCGACCGCTGCGGCGCGAAATGACCTTGCATATGCCGAGGTCTGGAATGAGCCTGGAATAAGCCCGGAGCCGATGCGCGACGTGTCGTCGTTCCCATCGCCGCCGCCCCGCGCGGGGACGTCCACCCGGTCGCCGCCTCCCTTCTCTAAAAGCGAAGGTCTGACGCGCACAGGATGCAACGCGGTATTTATAAATACCCTTGGCGTCTCTGTCTCCGTTCGTTTTGTGAACGAAACCAACGAACGGGCCGCCGTGGAAAGACATTACGAGACGCATACGGGAGAGGTGAATGCGTTTCGCCTGCGAGGAAAGTGCAATCGCAGTCAAAGGCCGCGGATGAGCTATTTCTACGAGCGTAGAGAGAAAGAAAGAAGAAGAAAAAGAGAGAGAGAGAGAGAGAGAGAGAGAGAGAGAGAGAACAGACAGAGAAAAATTTTTAAGATCCCCGCATGCCTAGCCGGCTTGAAACGACAAGTCGAAAGACAGTCGGTCTCCCCTCCCTCGAGGATTCGCAGAAGAGACGTTGTTTTGTAAAAGGCAGGCTTTTGTTATTCTCGGCTTTTAAAGCGAAATTCTTATGATTCGCCAGTAACTTTGTTTACCCTCCCGGCGATCATCTCTCTCACCTGCAGACTTTAAAATACAGCGCGATGATGTGCATCAGCACTTTCGTTCCTTTCTACGAATAGCGGTGCCATTAGCTGATTACGACGAGGCCCCGATATTTGCCGACGATTAATTTTTTACGAGGCTCGGAAAAAAACACGAGGCGTAATAAAAAAAAGGAGCGAGACGTTTCGCCGAGACGTATCCGTATCCGATTGCCCGACGTGTCCCGCTCGATTGCTGAAATTAGTTAAATCAACGGTGATAAGGGGAATTCACGCCTCATAAGAGAATAAGAGGCGCGACGCGGACGCAACTTGCCTCCCGCAAAGCGGCGGCAATGCGCACATCGCCGTTTCGATTTCGGCGAATTTCGTATCTCGGCTGTTTTTCGAGGAAAAACGTATCTCCGACGATTATTTCCTCCAAGTTGATCGAGCGATGCCGCAAGCCGAGTCGTCTTACTTGTCGTTACTGCAATCGTCGTCACGTTCTCGTTACGTGCGTGTGCGTGCGCGTGCGCGTGCGCGTGCGCGTGCGCGTGCGCGTGCGCGTGCGCGTGTGCGTGCGCGTGTGCGCGGCACATCGATATGACACAAGATGGATTGCAATGTCATACCTCGAAAAACAAGACGCAAACGTCGGGCGGGTTCATCGTCCTGATCACCTTAAAGCGCGCGTAAACATTTGCGAAATTCTGTCTCGCTTACGCACGCCTTATTTAACGGCCGATTAACAACCGTTCGGCGAATCCGCGAAACTTTTTTTTATCGCCCGGCCTTTTTAAGACGATGCCCACGTCATTGTTATATAAAAAGACGGGCGGTTACGAAAAGGGAAACAGAAAAATTCTTGACGTACGATACCGTGAGAATTTTGGATAATATTCTGTTTTGTTGTGCCTCTGCACCAACTTATCGATTCGATATTTGTGAGTTATATAACATTCGTACATATTAAACATGCGATGTGTTAAAATTGACTTAATCTTTTAATTGCTCGTGTTTACTCTGCTGTAATCTGTGATCCGCGAATAAACAATTTTATTGCTCAATATAATCAATGCACTCAATTATTTTCCTCCTACTTTTTTTAAAATACTCAACGAGTTGAATTTTAATTCGTATAATTTTAAGAAAAAAATATTTCCCGCTTAAACAAACTTTATTAGCCATGGGACCTCTTTTTATACTATTTTTCTACATTTCAATAGATTTCAATATTATTATATTCATCGATATTATTAACTTAGAAATTAATTTTTAGACAAAGTTAGATTCATAAACAACTGCTGCTTTCGCCTTTTGATAAATTAATTTTCAATTGATATTTTCTTTCTACATATCTGTTATCGTGTCATTGCGTCTCAATAAAATTATTATTATCATTATATTAATAATCCTCCCTTTATTAATTTTTATACTTTCCGCTCTTTATAGTACATCATGCAACTGCTTCGAGTATTTAAGAGAAACATTCAAATAATCAAATGAAATAACATGACAACGCTCGGTTATTACACGGCCATATCTGATCTTTCGTGCCTTCGTCACCCTTTTTTTTTGGCTAGATAAAATACGCGAATGTTAACGACGACGACGTCGACGACTCCGGCGACGAGAACGACGACCACCGCTACGAAGAGGACGGATACGACGACACGGCTGTGGATTTAAGTGTCGGTGATCTCACTTTCGGGGAATGTCGTCCGTACGTTTCAACGAAGTGCATCGTTCGTTGTCGCGACAACGATATCGACCTCTCGTATCGTCAATGCGCCATGCCGAGCCGCACCGCGCCGCGACGCCCATCTCACGCGGGGGTCGAAAATAAACGAGATTCTCTTTCTTTCCCGCGATGGCGGGGAAGGTAATGGTGCGGCGCGGCGCGAAAGGGAGAGAGAGAGAGAGAGAGAGAGAGAGAGAGAGAGAGAGAGAGATAGCGAGGGAAGAAAGAAAGAGAACGAAATTGCGTCTCGCGCGCCGCGAAAGGAGTATCGATCGTGGTTATCGCCGACGCGCTCGTACGCTCGCTTGCCCGTTCGCTCGTACGCCAGGTGGCCGTGAAACACGCGGCCTGTCTGTTTTATTTAATTCTCCTCCGAGGAAGCCTGATGTTCACAAAGCTCCGCGCGAGTGACATAAGAGGAGCCGATCGCGCCAGCCAGAAACGCACGCGCGCAAAAACGTAACAGGTCAATGCCGATATCGTCGCGGCGACATTGACCAAGGTCCGGTTTTTTCGATATACATTATTCCGATGATAAATATAAATTGCGCTTGCGTGCGCGCACTCTCCCGTGATAAGTGCATTAGCGATAACAATGTAAAGTTATAATAAAAACAATAATAAATAATACTTGTCGAACAAATAAAATAACGGGGCGCAGGAGAGAGGCGTGTAAAGGGAGATCCCCGAGATCGAGAGACGGACGATATATATTTTTTTTTTCCTGCAGTTTTTTCTCGCGCGTCGTCCTATATATATATATATATATATATATATATATAAAACTATTATTATCGCGGCAAGGTCCCGGTTGAAATTCGCGGAAAGAATTTCGCGCCAGACGGGTTGCGCAATCAAGGGACGATTACTCACAATCGATCGTCCGTCCCTCCGTCCGTCTCGTCGCCGCCGGTGGCTGGATTCGCTGTTACACGCGCGAGCGATTCAATTGCTTTCCGTCGTTTTCTTAGTTAAACGACGATCGTCCGTTATCAGGCCACCGTCAATTAATAAAGCCGCCGGACAAACGAGCCGGATGTGCGACCTCGGTCCGAGACAATCGAGGGCAAACCGACGACGAAATCGCGCCGATGCCAGAGACACCCGGTATCACTCCTCGCTCGTTTCTTAATCCCCCTCTCTCCTCTCTCTTTCTTTCTCTCTTTCTTTTTCTCCTCTTCGACAGGATGCACGCAATACGCTCGTCGTAATCCAATTAATAAGCCGTAATGTGGATCGCATAATGTGCCACCATCTCGTTCTCCTCGCAACTCCCGTTCTCTTATGCAACTCAACGTGCATCTCGAGCGTATTAACCAAGGTTCGAGATGAACGTCGAATGTCTATATCGAGAGCGCGAGTGGTGTCGGTTAAAGTGCACTTTTTCTAAAGCGGAGACCTTCGCCTATATTATCCGCTCGGCTCCACCGACATTTATATTTAATCCCGAGAGCGACGCCCCTCTCTCTCTCTCTCTCGCCTTCTCCTCTCTTCTCCTTCTTCTCCTTCTGCTCTTTTTTTTTCTCATTTTTTTTTCACGCGGCCACTTAAGGGGGTAAAATAAGACGCGCGTCGCCTTAACAAACCCCATACAAAGTGTTGCTTAGAGAAGAACGCCTCTAACGTGCTCGGTTCCGCGCGCACCTTGCGCGCACGTCAAAAGAAGTCATCCAAACCGGTTGAGGGGGGGGGGGGGACTAACCCGAAACCGCATTTCTCCATCCATCGTCCGGGACGAAGGCAGGCGAGAAGCGTGGGGAGGATGGGGAGAGAGGAAACGAAGGGCGAAGGGTGCGGGGATAAACGCGTCGAAAATCCGGAACGACGCGATGTCGGAGGAAGACGGCCGTAATCGAGAATTTGCTAGCCGCGACATCGAGGACTACCCACGCCCGCTCGATAAACAGAGGCGACCGTGGAGGTTTTAACGGCTTAGCAAGAAAATAAAGAGGGGAAAAAAGACTTGTTAAAAAAAGAAAAATACGAGATTCGAGGAAAATCTTTATGATTTTTGATTTCTTTAATCTCGTCGTAATCCTTCGACGCAACGTTCCACAATCAAGTATGACGTAATGGCAGTGGGGAAAAAAAAAGGGAAATTTAATAAACGCAAAAGAATCTTGATTTATCCTGAATCGTACCGTTCCAATAGAGTGAAATTCTAACTACGCGATTTTCTGACAAAAGAATGTCAGATTATTAGACGATTAAATACGAGGATTATTTTTCCTGCTCCGATAACGTCCGTAAGCGGTCTCTGGTCTCGTGGGTCTCGCGTTCTCCGACGAGCTTCGATTTTTGATCAACGATATTAATTATGACTAACGCGTGGCGATGAGATTCACCGGTCGATTACACGGAGAGACTCGCGCGCGAAGCTCGCCGAGGAGAAAAAAAAAAGAAGAGGAAAAGAAACGAATCGCCTCGTGGCGGAGTAGGAGGTGGAGAAAGAAAGAGATAAAAGGAGAAAGAGAGAGAGAGAGGGACAAAGAAAGAAAAGAAAAAAATAGCGAGGGAAAGAGAGAAAGAGAGGGAGGCGCGTGCGCGAGCGAGACGGCGCTCTCTCGCATGATAGAGCAAGGTGCAATGCTCGGGCGGCGATGCACAAACAGCGTCGGGCGTCGCGGTCCGCACCAGCCAAGGTCACCCGGGTAATGTCCCGATGCCCCCTATGCAGGACAAATTCAGCCACTCGGCCGAAAGCACAGCTCTCGAGTCCGCTCCGACAGCGGCGGCGGTGGCGGCGGCGGCGGCGGCGGCGGCGGCGTGTCGGCGGGCCGGGAGGAGGCGGAGGAGGAAACCGACTCGCTCCTCTTCACTCCGCCTCTCTGGAATCCGCCATTGAGAGGCAAGAGGCAAGAGGGAACCCTGTGGTTAAAACCCGGTGCAAGCGGTGGCGCGCGAGCGCTCGTCCGCGTACGGGAGGCGCGTTATGCAATGCGCCACATCGAACGTGAGCAAAGCACGATCCCCGGATCCTTGATCGGAGTGACGTTCGATCTCTCTGAACGATAATTCACGCGTTACCAACTACTACTGGATCGATGAAGGCGCGCGATAAGTATTTGTTACGTCGAAATACAGAAAGATCCAGCCTCGCTCGAGTTAACAGCGCAGCTTTAAACCTTCAGAAGCGCCTCGCGGCCTATCTCCCGAAGAGATCGAGATCGTGTCGAAAGAATGTTATCTTAATACATGTTTTACGTCTGCGCGTAACGAAATATTGTATCATCATTCGACCGAAATTTATCACGTAAATAAACGCGAGGGAAGAAACTCTGGCGGAGGGAAAGGGTTAAGAGGTCTTCCTGCATAAACGCGAGAACGAGAGAAATGGAGTGCCTACACGTGTTCGGTACGGTTTCTTGCGCGTAAAAATCGTACAGCGAGGCGAGGAAAAAAAAAAGCGCTCGTCATTGCGTACTCGCGTCACGCACGCCCGTGCAGCGGCGCTACTTATTTTTATGACGGACGCGCTCGCGCACGCACGCTATCGCGAGCGGCGGCTTCGTGGAATATTTTGTTTGCGGCGCATCCGTCCGCTGACGAAACCGGATGACGCTCTCGGGACTGAAAGTCAAGCGCGTCTCCAGCGAAAGAGAGCACAAAAGGAATAATAAAATGTATATGTATGCATACGCGTGTCGCGTGGAATGTATCATTATCGAACGCGATGCGATAAATAAATGCCGGGCATTTAAATATCCTCGTATTGGTGTCTGGTAAGCGAAAGAATTCTGATCCCAATATCCATCAAAGTAGTGTTTGAAGTATATCTATATAGAATATTTTTCTTCTTATAAAAAAAGATTCTATATTAAATAAAATTAGGAAACCAGAGTTTCTCAAAAAAGAGAGCAAATTAAGATTTATCATTTCAGATTTATTTTAGAGAATTTTCTTTTAAAGCGTGAAAAATTATCCTTTTACATACTGACTATATTTTGAAAAAACTTTTTTCCAAAAATTTATATTTAAAAAGTAAAATTTTTTAGAAATAGTAATTTTATAAATATAAAAAAAAAATATCAAAATTGCATCAATTGATATTTAACTGGTTGCCATTTTCTTAAAAAATTTTTTTTATGAATTGTAAGAATAAGAATATATTATATTTATATTTATAACAAAATTTGTTTTTTCCATTTCAAATCGGGAGCATTGTTAGAAAGTGAATTATTTTTTAAGAAAGACTTGAAATTGTTTATACAGTAAAATAACAATAAAATCATATATAAAAGGATAATTTCAATTTTTAACGTTAAACCGTATAAAAAAAATTTTTTCAAAATAAGCTTAAAATCAAATTATTTGGAATAGAATACCTTCCTCGAGTTATTAAATCCTGAAGTCTCAATATATAGTTCGTATATTTTTTAGATGTCTCCAAATATTAAGAGAATTAACTTTCATAAACGCGCTGAACACTGATTCTTTTCATCGAAGAACATAGCAGTAGATAATTTTTCAAAAGTTTTTAGAACGTTTTTTATACTCTTTGTCCCGATTTCTCCGCGATATTCTTGCATGACAAAACGAACTCCCTTCTAAACTGCGACATTTTCCTAACGGGAAGAAAATACACGTGGCTTCGAGAAATTTGTTTTCATCGCTGCGCTGGCCGACGCCCAATTAAGTGCATTCTTTTTGCAACATCATCTCTCGTTGTTCGTCGGCGCGATTCTGTATATAGCTCGCGGGCAAAATAAGGGGGCGCTGCGCAGTTTTCGGCAGGCGCGGAAAAACATTTCGCACGCACGAGCGAACGAATCGTTTCCCGGAACGAATACACGCCGCAAAATACGTTTTCCGCCGGAATTTAATTGCCGCAGCGACGATCGGCGATCCGAATTCGCGATGACACAACCAACGCCCGGCTTTGTATATTCCCGGTCGAATTGATTATTCCGCGACGCGCGCGTATCAGTCGCGATTCAAACTAATTCCGAGTAATTGATAGATTACCCTGTTTGTTTGCGTCGGCGAATTTCGCGAGAAAAAAACGTTACGCCATTCGGCCGATATACTCGGACGCGCGCGCGAGTTATCAATGCCCGTTATCTGTCATTGATTACTTATGCAAGATACGTCGCTATTCAACGAGACGCAGTGGCGAGTGTCGCCTGGCTTTGCCAAACCTAAAAATAGATCCACTTACGTACGCGCGCGCGTGTGTCAAATCGCGTTACATCCGTATCGATACGCGTGTACATAGACGAGGGTCATTTGACGCGTGTGTCTTTCGCATTTCCAACGCGATTTCGCAAGATCCTCGTCGTGTCACCGTGATATAATCTAGTTCGACGCGTGGCTTTATTTATTCCGATGGACAAAACACAGGACTTTTCTATTAACAGAATCCGCCGGGCGGCGACGAATGGACACGTGGAGATTATCGTTTCGCCGCGTCATTTCCTCGCTGGTGAAAATTCAAATGCGCGCCGTCTTCGTAAATCAATCGCGCGATGCTAATCTATTTAAAGGGCGGGGAAGTCTCACGCGTGTTAAATAACAAAGTTGTTTTCGACGGGCGATATTCCGCGACGCCCGCGGCACGTGGCGTTATTACTTCACATCATATTTCCCCAACGACGATTTCCATCGACATTGCGAATTTAATTGCGTTCTCTTCGTAAATCAATCGTGCGGTATGATCTAATTGAAGATGAAAATCTCGCGCACGTGCCAAGCAACGAAGCCGTGCGCTAAATGTATATTAATCTAACGCGAAACCATTTCATTTTGCACACTCGACGCGTTCGGAATGTACCGATTAATGCACTTCGGAAAACGCCAGATTCCATGGAGGTTCAAAGCGAGATTTTAATTGCTTTGTTGTCACGAAAAATATTCTTCTCGCATTTCTCGTTAGTCTTGCATCAAGGATTCATCGGATACATGATCGGATTTCATCTCTACAAAAATAAATAATTCGTAAATAACAACCAGAATTTAATGTCACATATTTACGTAAGTAAATATCCATTAATATGGATATACTCTGTTTCGCTTTTTGTCCTATTTTTATCGTACTCCGCAAAACGAGAAAATTGAATTTCATAAATATGAATTTACATAGATAGCGAGGTTTTGCCAAAAAAATAACATTACATCAATACTTCGTGTGAGCAGTAAAATACAGTGTTTATTGCTCTGTAAAACGACACGCCGATATTCACGGTCACGCGTCGCGGATGCAACTGCAATCCCGCAACGAATGCTGAGGTATGACGTCAGCGAAAAAAAGTGCGGACCCCGAAAACACGGCTATTAAAAATAGCTTTCTCTTGAAGGTGCTATCTAAAATAAAATACGAAATACAGAAGAGAGAGAGAGAGAGAGAGAGAGAGAGAGAGAGAGAGAGAGAGAGACAGAATTCATCCACGCGATATAAATCTCTAAATGAAATTTATATTACGATCGATCTTTAAATTGAATCCCTTCGTCCCTTGTAAAATTTTATACACGGTCTCAAATTTCACAGAGACAGAAATGTCTGCTCGTATACGGTGTCCTCGTTTAATTCGAATCCTCTATAGGAGGAGTAAGAAGTTTAGAAAGTTTATTGCTCGAATAAGAGGCAAACACACGAATGTGCGTTTACAAATTTCGCTCGTGTATACACGAGCCTCGCATGAGTATCTGAATCAGGTTCGTTTGGCTTTCGGCACGCGATTCGCCGTCGGTGGTTAACGAGCGGAAATTGCACCGCATGAAATCCCCGCGCGCGAAGATCGAAGAGCGAAGATTTATCTGCGTTGACGTAAGGGGGGAAAGGGCGGGAGACAATATTGCGCCGCACAACGGAGTTTATGAGAGACCCGTGTTTCTTCTTGAGTTATTTCCGTATCAACCAGATACGCTTCCGAACGACGACCTCGTTTCGCGACACGGCTCTTATCGACAGGCATTCCGCCCACGGAATCGATCTTTCTCGGTTACATAATTGTAACAACGATGAGCGCAATCGGGACGCACCGAAGTCGGTGCACTGGACTTCCCCGATGTTTGCTTCGAGCCATCTTCGCAGAAAAGATAATTCAGTTTATCCACGTCGATCCTCTTCAGATACTCTGACAATGAGATCAAATAGAAAAAAAAAAAAAAAAAAATAGAAAATCTGACGAAATATATGCAATAAAAATTCATATTTTGTCCATTTTTGTCGGAAACACGTATGTATAACCATATAACAGAATGCTCAGCTGAAGCGTCTACGTTTCAACGTCAAGATATATTCTATTTATCAGCGGAAATTAACAATTCTGAGATCCCCCCCACTCGAGCCGCGACGTAATGTCGCATCAAACTCGCATTCATTGCATCATATTCTCTCTACGTTCTCTCTCTTTTTTATTTTATTTTCTGCTTCTCTTCCCCTTTTATTTCCTTTATGAGAATAATCGAAATCCGGCATTTTCAGGCTTCTCACGGTCCCGCGCGTTATTTCTGCATGCCGAAATTTAAGGTGCCGTTGCACCGGACGTGCCGACGACGGGGGGGGGAACGAGGGAGAGGTGCCGAAGTCGCGCGCGAGTGGGTGGCCGCTCTCGAGAGCGCGAGCAGGGCGACTCCGCGCGCGCGTTACATTGTGGGGCCACGCATACGCGCTACGTGCGTTACGTGTGCATGCGATCGCGTTGCTATGGCACCGGGCACCGCCTAGGACAGGTCAGTGACAAAGCAAGGTCACGTCAAGTGAGAGCTTCGAGGGCTTTCGGTATGCGATCTCGCGCGCGCGCGCGCGCGCGCGCTACAGCCGCTGCGCTCTGATCCGCTCTCTCGGCGCGAGCATTTCTCCGTTGCTCTCCGTTTCTGTAATCCGATGCCACACGCGACGTTACAACACAACGCAGACGCACCGGACAGATACGCGAATTGATTAATAGCGTATATCTCTTTTCGTACTTGGCGCGCCTTATCGCGCGCCAGCGAGACAACTCTATCTCCGTCTCTATCAGCGCGCGCGTCGCGATTACGCAATTTTATTGTTTTTGCACTTCTAAATTAAAACGTTTATTATGGCTATCCGGAGTATTATCCGATATGGGGAAGACTCTCTTTGTCCCGGTTCTCGGCGGATCGAGTATTCCCAAGCGGTGCCTTGAAAACAGGTTCGAGAGAAAAGACGCCGTCATTCCGTATGCATTTTTGCAAGGAGATTCGGCAGGATGCAACGACCCGGGCTTGTCCAAGGCGATCCGGCCGACGATGTACCGCAGCAGAAAAAAAAAAAAAAAGAAAAGAAATCACGCTCCGCGCTTTCGCTAAGAATAGGCAGCGGCGTCGTGGGCGCGTACGAAATTATCGTGTGAAAACATCGTAAACCATTCTCTTTCGCGGCCAATCCCCGTTCGACCCTTTTCGGCACACAGCATGCCTTTCGTGCACGTATAACCCGGATAAAAATGCGGCGTTATAAATTTTTTGGATACGATCAATCGGGAGACTGAAATCTCTCACCGGGCACTCTTGCTTGATTTTAGAACGCTGATCAAAAATGCGAGGACGCACTTTGAATAATGCACCGTCCGCCTGGAGAAATTCAGGACAAAAGTAAACCGAGAAGCAATTCGGATTACGGAGGGTCATCGCGAATTTCTCCGGATAATTTTCGTTTCAGCGAATGACTCAACATAATTTAACCACGGCTCGTGCCGTGGCTCGATCATTGGCTTTCACATTTTTCCAAGAGCGTTTTTACGTAAAGAAACAATGTGACTTCGTAGAGGAAAAGAAAAAAGGAAGAGGAGAAAAAGGAAGAGGAGAAAAAGGAAAAACACAGCCGGCAATGGTGTGATGTGAAAGTGACAGATGAAAGAGGCGGTGTCGTAATTAAATTAATGATCGAATGGGTAATCTCTCCCGCCAGTCTTTGTTCTCGCGTTCGCGCAAAATCTCTCGTTTTCCTCCCTCTTTCCCCGACGCTGAGAAGCCGCCGTTCTGAGATCGTTCGACGGTTATATATACCACCGCCGTTTTAATTAAATCGAAGTTTCTCCGCGAGCGAGTACGGAGAAAAAATATGACGGAGAAATGGGAAGAGCGAGCGAGAGAGGAAGAGAGAAGGAGAAAGAGAGAGAAGCAAAATGATTCGCGAGATTCGTGAAAAATAGCAAACGTGTTTACGCGAGCGATGATACTTTTTAATTCAGGTAATTTTTTAATTCTCGTCGTCGTCAGGCCTCGCTCGAACTTTTATTTTGCGATAAATCGCCAGGATAGATAAGCAGGTCTGCGCGAAAACGGACAAAAGAAATTATTGCGGAGCAAAACGGGAACGGCGCGAAACGTATCGCCGTAAGCGCGAAATTTCTTTCTTTTTCTTTTTCTCACAATGTCGCGAAATTAAGACAACGACATCCTGTCTCGTGAAATCGACGACGCATTCGAGCTTTATCGAAGAAGGTAAAGGCCGACTCACTCGCTCGAGCGATATATTATTTATTTCCCTCCCCTCCCCCCCCTCTCTCTCTCTCTCTCTCTCTCGCTCAACTGAAACGCAAAATGACTCCGCATCTTCGTACTCGGCGGCGAATCACGACAATGCGGCATCAATTACGCAAATCGAGCAAACAATTTCTTACCGAGTTTTTCGTTATCTTCAAATTATCAAAATGGTACGCGCGCAGTTTCTTGAAGAGCCATTACGACACCGATAAAGACCAGTTCAGTTATCTATTACCTATCTATTTCTACTTATCTACTTCTATTTATCTGTACTAGACTAATATTAGGACTTTCCCCGAGCGTCATACTTTTTGTAAATAAAAGCACGTATGATTATGTAAGCGAGCGAGCGTTAGTTTTTGCGTATCGTTTATCTCTGGGATCTCATGTAAAGACCACGTGAGTGTTGTCAATGTTTCGGTCACGTGAACATAAAAGTCTGAGTTTTATTTGTTTCACCTGGAAATCCGCCCTTCTATGTATCGCGTCGTTAGAAAGGTAATCACGTGACATTGAATTAATATATGAACGGCTGTAATCTTAAATTTAGCCGGCCGGATCGTAAATTTATAATATATTATTATTGTATATTATTATTATATTATAATATATTATTATGACTATTGGCCATAAATATTCTTAAATCATTGTCTCACACTTGACCATTTATAAATATTATTAATTAGGAATGTGAGCACATAAGACACGTGCGAAAATTTACTTTGCGCATTAATATGCCAAAATATGGGCGAAAACAAAAATTTCATAGACTGTTCTATTTTTTCCAAATATCTGTGTAGAAGTTAAGTACAAACTCAAATTATTCAATATCTAATTCAAAATCTTCCTATAAATTATTAATTTCTTTCTTGTAATTTCCGAGAATATTCACAATCAAAAGTTTTTATTATTAGAGAAAATATTTATTAAATTTTTCCTATTATAAAAATATCAAAAATTATGTTGATCTATTTATTTCGTAACTTTTCTATAATCTAAACTTATTTATTTAAACGTAGAAAATACATTCTTTTTAAATAGATTTTCGTTATTATTATATAACAAAGGCAAAGAATTCTTAGGTTAAGATTATGATTAAAATTACATAACATTAAGATATGAATAAAAACAAGTCATCTGGCCCACAAAAAACAAGTGTATTTCAAAAGTTTAGTTCAATATTTATTTTCTTATCACCACGAGTCTCGTATCAGGCTAGATAGATTATAGTAACGGGATAACAATTATTTCATATAACTCAATATTAAGTAACACGCAGTATTTACAACGCGTCTTACGCGGCATATGGAAGACTCGAAAAAAAATATTTAATAATTCACTTTCGAATTCGCCTTGGACGGCCAAAATGGCGCGAAAGGTTGAATGAACGCGAAACGAGATTCGTTTGGCGAACGAATGGGGAAAGGGGACGGGAAAGAGATCCGAGTGAGAGTTTCTCTTCGGAGGTCATTGACAAGCGATGGATTTACGACGCGAATGAGACGAGCGTACTCCCCGATGTCTTTCGCGAGCGAAATTCCTAGGCGAACTGACCGGACGCGGAAACCGTCTGCAATTATTTTCTTACGAGAAGTGCGATGTCTGTTGCGTCACGACGTTACCTGATGAGAAAAGCGATCGGCTGCCGGCTGTCGCGGAGAAAGAGGAAGACGTCGTCTTGCGACGTGGCGCTCCTAATTCCGCCCGTTAGTTCCGTTAGTTATGTTAGAGGAAGTGAGATACCGAGTATCTCGGGAAAGAGTGAGAATCCAAAGGGCGATCAAAAAGTTTCTAATATGCAAATATCGGAGTTTAGTCAGCCTAACGCTTTTAAAGATAACCATCGTGACTAATGACGCAGAGTGAGTCATTGTCATATTATCCGGAAAAAAAAAGCGATCACGCATTGCTGATTCACGAAATTCGCCAAGTGAGAGTCGCGGCCGGTCGTCGTCGTCGTCGAGTGTTTCGTTGCAAATCGAGGTAACTGACCGCGTCTCGTCCGCGAGCTGGTTTACCCTCGTCAGCGACATCGGAGAAAGTGAGCGTGAAACGGGAAAATAGATTTCCACCTTTTGCGGAATTTCATCACGGAGAAAACGCCATGTGATCGTGTGTTTAAGTGAAAAACTCCTGCGACGATATCGATCGTAGAAACGACACCCGAGTCCCACTACTCTTTTCCTAATAAAAAAAGAAACATATTCTCCTAAATATAATATTAAATAAAGCACACGTTCTTAAATATTAATTTAAAAATTAGTAACTTATCGACTGAAAAAAAAAAGTTCCAACTAGAAACGACGTGAAATTAATATCGAGCATCAAATTCAATAAGAACCGCAGTTCTCGACGAGTTCGATCCGGTTGGCCGAATTTCGATTGGACGTAGACGAGATATCTCGGCTCTCTCGAGACCGCAACTGTCATCGATCGTCACCTGGCCGGAAGGAAGAGGCCTTCCAACGCGAAATCGAGATGGCTTACCTGTCCGTGACATAACGAGCGGCCGGCCCGTTGCGGACGAGTGCCATCTCCCCGGTCGCGCCCCATCTCGTCCCGGCAAATTTTCACCGGGGAATATTACGAGGCCGATATTTCGCCGCCATCGAGAGCGACCGGACGACGCGCGAGCGCGAGCGTAACGAGCAAGGGAGAAAGGGGACCGCGACACGAGGGAGGAGAGGAAGGGAGGAATCGCGCCACCGCCGCCGCCGCCGCCGCCGCCGCCGCCGCCGCCGCCGCCGCCGGAAGAAAGACGCGGTGTGTTGCGGCCAGTGTCAGTGGCCTTGCTTTCTGCGACCCACTTTCTACGCCGGTACCACCGGCGAGAATACCGGCGCGCACACGTAAAAGCGTGCGCGCGAGCGCACAATCGCGAAATGCAATGTCGCTGTCACCTGGAATACCGGCAAATCTACCCACCGTCTCTCAGCCGCGAGAGAAATGACTGAATAATATAAAAAGGAAAAATTACTCGTGCGTGCGTTTTATTTATCATATTATATATGTATATTTTTAATTACGATTTCTAATTGACTTGGGGAATTGAGAAATAAGTAAATTAATGTGTATATATATTCTTGCGTGGAAGATCAATCTAATCTCAATTTTAATCGTCTTAATTAACTTGGAAATTGGAGAGAGAGAGAGAGTGGATCCTAAAAGATATTCGTCTTTGCAGGAAAGCGGGGTGCAAATATCATTGTGTAATTCAAGGTCGTCGTTGAAATTTGCATTAACTCATTGACGGAATATTCTTCAGGCGCATTATCCGTTGATCATATAATTTGTTGCGTTGCACGGATGTTTGTGAGTCTCTGCGGCACGTGCGCAGATACGGTGATAATTACAATTTAAATGAATCTTGTGGAGGGATTACAATACAAATTAGCATGGAGAAAGTCATCGGAACTTCTCTTCCAGGTATTAATTACGGCAGTCTCTAAGCCGATTGCGGACTTGCATAAGCACAAACAGGTGGTATGTCATTATCGCGCAAGCGCGGCTGAGAGGGCAGAGGGGTTGGTGATAAAATAAAGACAAAATAAGCATCGGAACATGTCACGGGGCGTGCGATCGAGAGCCGATAGAAAGTAAAATTAGCCCGAAGAGAGGAGGAGAGACGTTTACGTTGCGAGTCGTACACATCCTGCTGTAGGTTGTTGACACCCGGCGTGTCGGTGATGACGAAGCCGATGAGGATTGGAAAAGGTGTCGATGCTAACTCGGCATTGCATTAGCATTTCTGCGCCAACTGCTACAATCGATGTTGTAATCGAGCGACAGGCGCGAGCCGATCGGCTCGGAACAATGGGAAAAATTTGCGCCGCAGAAAGTTTACCGCATCGCTTCGTTTCAACGCGATATAAATTCGTGCGATGAAAAACAACATAAGTAAATATGCAAAAGTATTTAAAATAAATTCGAGAAAATCGGAGAAATCGCAGATGGAGAACTTTAAAGATTCCTGCCTGGAATGGGAAAAAAAGGCGGCGTCATCGGAAATAATTTAGCCAGTCTAGACGACTTGGATATCAAATTAATCCTCTGATTTATCGCCATTTGGCTTATAAAATGTTTTACTAATGAATTACCAATGAATTAATTGTGTTCAACGAGCGATTACTTATATAGAGCCGGGAATCCGCGCCGCGCTTAAATGCGAGGAGAGCGTGAACTATGGTAAATTACGTAAGCTCCCATCGTACGCGATGTAACTATTCTCTGCCGCGCGTGTCTTGTGTGTCTTCCGGGAAGGAAGCATAAAGGATCAAAATAATCACGAGTCGTGGCTCGCATCGCGCGCGCTGCGAGACAAGACTCCGTGGAACTCGTTGCACGTCGCGCGTGCTGCACGAGAGGGAGGGGGGGGGAGAGAGAAAGAGAGGGAGAGAGAGAGAGAGAGAGAGAGTCCCAACGAATGAAGGGGAAAGGGGGAAAGGGAGGAACACGCGTGTACGCACGTGGGAAAGATAAACTCGAGATCACGCGCGTTAGCCGGTGTCACGCGTGCCGCGACGCGTGTTCCGCACGCAGATACGCGTAACGAAAACTGTCGCCTGTTACAGCCACATGGAAAAAAAAAATTGGTCTTAAATCAAGACTTGTATTCTCATATCTTGTCTTCTTCATATATATATAAGCAAGAATAATCGTAACTTAAGAAGATTGTAATCTTCTTACGAAAATTTCAGTCTTGATTTGACTGAATTTGATTCAATTATTAATATTTTCATATAAATAAGAATATTATGATCTTCATATAGAAAATTTTTTTCTTGTGTTGAGCGAAAACGATACTTGCGTCAATACACGATCGAAGCAAAATTAGAATTTTCAAGAGGATCATGCATATTCTTGCTTATGAGAATATTTGTCTCGATTTAAAATTAATTCTTTTCAGGGAAAGATTTGAAAGGTCTAAATTCTATCGAGACCATCAAATTTTGAAGACTCCTGTCAAACATCATTCCTTGTAATTCCGCTTTAGACCTGTCATTGCCATCGGAACTTTGAAATAGAATAAATTCTATTCATAATTTTATTGTCTCTCACCGTACATGTGCATTTTAAAGTACCCCCGCAAAGAAAAGATTTACAAATCAAATTCTATTGATCTTGCGATTTGAGGAGAAAATAGAAAGAGGAGTATTTCCTATACGAATAATAGAGCACGCGACTGCAAACGTAATAATACGAGATACGAGTGTCACGTGCGCTTGACCGCGTATACGAGCGCACGCAAGTTTACGCGTAACGCGCATCCGCTTTATATAGTTAGCAAAGCGCTACCGCGTGTAATAGCGTGTAATACCGGCGCTTGTTCTTACGAGTTCGCGATTGCACTCGTAATTCGCTCGAGTAAGCTGAAGAGAGCTCCGGTTTTTTTCGTAACCGTTCCGTTCCGCGAATGTGACGCCGCACGACATCGCGGACACCGGGACATCTCGGATCCGTGAAAATTAACCCGATTAACTAACAATCAAGTCAATCCGAACGGCCGCGTGAGAATCTGTCAAGTCTACCTATTTTCAGACGGAGATCAGACATCGACGAATCCACGACGTCGCTGAATGAAAGGGAAGTTTATTTCCAGCTTCTCCGAGCTTCTAATTCTTACGCGAGTTACGCGAGTAGAATCGCAATCGAGAACTCAAGAGAGTGCGCTTGAGGCCGAGATATATTTCGATCGGCGATCGATAAACCATAAATCCGACGTATTGTTACGGCGTTATCTCACGTTCCGGAATAGCGTTCCGCTTGCTTCGCCGTCGCCGTCGTTGTTTTACTTAACGCGCGTCACGCCTAAATACGCCTAATTGATTCGCGCGATACGCGCGTTAATGGGCGCGCGGATACGCACGTCTCGCGAGCGATCGCTCGTGAAAGCCAGGCTGCGATTAGGTTGCGATGGCAGGTTAGCGTGCGTTTCGCTTTGGCGCGGAATGAGTTACATAAAAGTCGTGTCGGGGACCGCGCGCCGCGCGTTGTGGAAGGCCAATGTCCTGACCGATCGGTACGACGACGCCAGGCTCGTGTAATAAGAAATGCAACGCTCGAGCGGTTTCTCTTTCCCGGTGTGAACGACACGTCCGCGACACGTTCGAATCGGATGAACACGCGTGGGGATCGGCCGTGCGCCGATCTTTTGCCGCCACTTTCCTTCGGCGTCCTCCGGAGGCGTGTTGTTCCCTTACGTTACATATTTTTTTACGTAATAAAATAAATTATGTGAAAATTGGATAACTGGATATGTATATGTGGGGTTTGCGTACGATTAAATTAAATTTAAATTACACGCGTTTTTAAAACAAAATAAAAATAGAGTTCACGTGGAGCATGTTATGTATTGATCGGTATTAATTTAACTACCGTGTGATATATTATATCACATAATGCTCTACCAAATTATTTATTTAAGAATTGAAGGATTATATCATTCAAATTGATTTTAATAAGTCATCAAAATTATTATATAGAACGTTTAAGCATGATGATGTTACTGTAAAAACTTTTTATAGCCTAGCGATCAATTCGAACTTCTGACAAAAATATTTTTGATAATCCGGCAAAATTAGATTTGGATCTGTATTCGGTCAAGTTTTTAGATAATTGAGCAAGAATTCCTCGTTCTTTCTATGTATTTCTTCGCTTGTGATTCTCGAAAAAACTTTAGACTGCAAATTCGTTGATTTAGAATTCCGAGCGGCGAGGAGTGATCTCGTCGATTTCTTCGCACGCGCGGATTAATCCGTTCGCTCGATCTCGCGTATCGTAAACTGAATAGAATTGCATAGTGCGGGAAAGAGAGAATAACGCCGAGCGAGTAGAGAGGCGATTGGAGAGGAGACTTTCAAATGTACGAATGCACTTGCCGTGGAAACTTTCTTCGGAAACGGAACGGGAGCGCGCGAGAAAGCAACTCGCTCCCTTATAAGCGTATTTCATAACTGCTTAACGTTCCGTAACGCAAGGGGGGGGGGGGGATAACGGGCGCCGCGGCCCCCATGTTACAAGGGCCCGGGAGCCAACAAACGGCAACCGAGTGCACCCGGTCTCGTTGCCTGACGTAATTTCACGCTTTTCCCACCTCTCTTATGTCGTATGCATAATTTGAACATTCGGCGTAACGCAACTTTATCTAAAATATCACTGAAACGTTATTACAATGTATCCCAAACATTATAAGCCTTATCAGGGATTATACGCGAAAAGAACGATTTTGAAGATATGAAATATTTTGAAAAAAAATTTAACCAGATACAGATCTGAAATAATTTTGTTGAGTCATCAAAATTATTATATAGAACGCTTAAGCATTATGACATGATATTGAAAAATATTTTTGTATTCAGAAATATGTTCTAGAAATTTTATTACAACGTACAGCTGTCAAATACAAATTGTGATTTATATATTTTAAGGACGCTTAAACGATAATAATAATAATACTGCAAAGTTTTTTACATTCTAGATTCAACAAGATGATGTATTGTACCTGTACCAAAATTTTTAAATTCTTCAGCAAACTGTACTCTTCACGCAGTCTACAGATTTAACGAATACATCCTAGAACTTTTATTACAGTTGCCAATGTATATTGCGATTTAAAAAAAAAAGCATATGTCGTACGCTTTCCTTGTTAGAGGAGGGAATGCATATAGTTATGACTCACGACGAGAGGATCGGATGAAGAAACCGCATACTGTCACGTATCGTCCGCGATTTCGGAAATCGGCGAGCCGGGGTCGACGAACGAGCGCTACCGTTTTCGACACTACTTCCGCCGATTCGGCAAAAAAAAAATCTGCCGATTCAGAGTCCCTCTGTCGCAAGTGCATGCCCGGCTCATACGTCGCTAACGGAGTCCTAATGGGGTCAACGACTTTCTCCGATTACCCGCGCGGCGACAATGTCGCCGCGCGGTTGCAGCGCGACTTGCAATTTTCGAAACGCCGTGACGGGTCCGATGAAAAGGCATATCTTGTACGTTCGATCAATAACCCGTTAATAAGACAAGTAACGCCAACTGGGCCTGTCGGCACGGGTGAAATTTCCGTTTCTCGTACAGAGTACGTAATTTCTCCGCGCCTAACATCGCGATAATAAATCAACATCGCGCGCCACGTTTCCTGGTGATCAGTTAGGACCGCGGTTCACCCTCGCGATCTCCTCATTTCCGATTACGTAAATTATCATGCGTGCCGCGTCGGTCAATGGATGAGTTCCAAAGGTTGTTTTTTTTTTTTTTTTTTTTTTTTTTTTTTTTTTTTTTTTTTTTTTACGAAGTGTACAGACGCGAGAGAAACCCGTGGCTAGGCCGCACTCGCAGGCGGAATCGCGGCGATGATTCGCGAGCGCGTTAGCGTTCCCCCCTCCCCTCCCCATCCCGGCCGGCATTGCTCTAGAAACTGCAGCTGCGAACGGTGGTGGGAATGCTCCGGAAGAGTAAGAAAGCGGAACGGCGAGTGCCACGTTACACGTGCTCGAAACTTTTACATGGCCCGTGACGTGTCCTCGCGGATCGTGCGTCTCTTCTTTCTCTTTCCCCCCCTCCCCTCCTCTTCGCCCCCCCTTCCTTTCCTTCGCGAGAATAATCCAAGCCGGTAAACTCGGAATAAAAGGAAGACTCCACGATCCGTAAGATCGACACTAATTTTCAAGAAAGTCGAGGGATCGATCCGACCGTCGACGAGTTAAAAATAAAATGTATATTTGCCTCGGCGTCACGAAAAAGATATACCAACCGCGAGGCTCGGCCGTCGCCGGAAAGCATCAACCCCCGGTCATAATTTCACACCGAAACACAGGGGTGAACGATGTTGACAGGACGAGAATAACTAATGAGAGGAGAAATGACTTACGCGCGAAGGGGGGGTGGGATGGAGAACTCGCCATTCTCGAGCATCTGCGAGCGAGGGCTAATTATTCTTGCCTTCGTCGGAGAACGGAAAAGAATTAATCTTGATTAAGTTAGAGTGGTTGGGATAACAGTTGCGGGCCGCGGGTATTTTTAGGCGATACGAGATCGGGGATGTAATGCGTGAAGGGTGCGATTTTTCGCCCTATAAATTTTTCCGACAACAATGCTGTGCTCGTGATCGTTTAAATTGATCGACCGCTCATTCAAGGGCTGACTTTCTCTTACAAGTTTGTGTTTCGTGATCGCGTGACGAGTCCCCGCTGCAATTCCCGAGGTAATAACCTCGTATCTCGGTTACGAGACAGCAAAAGAACCAGAGTACATGCATCGTCGTCAAAAATCGTCAATATTGGACAAACATCCGTCACCGTTAACTTTAAATACTTTTATTAGATTCTTTTCAATTTGCAATTTAGTAAGAAAATTGAAATAAAGAAAAAGTAAATCTCTTCAAATTTAATCAAAAGTTGAGAAACTTTCGGAAATTAATTCTAGATAGATATATAGAAATTAATTCTAAATAGATTTTTCATTGCCCCTTGGTTGTTAATTTTTTAATTCTAGATATTTTTAAATTTAAACAAACTTCGAACTTAGAATTTTGTTTAGAAAAATCAAGAAAAATCAAAAGAAATAAATTTACGTCGAGAAATTTGATTGAAATATTAATATTAAAAAATTGAAAATTTATATACGGTAATTAATCCTGAATATTTTTAGATTTGAAGATTTTCTAAGAGAAGAGAAATTTTCTCGGGATTTCTCCCGAGAAATTTAATTCAGACATCGCGAGAAACTCCGGGAAAGCCGTGTCGCGACGGCCTGTCGCGTACGGGGGTTGATTAACCCTTTCATCGCTCGATTCTCGATAATTGAACTCGCGGAGGAATGAGGCGGGCGGCGCATTATTATATTATCGTATGCCGACGCCATTCTTCCACGGGACGAGAATAGATGCAGGCGGGCGCTATTGTGTTGTATTGCGCCGTGAAACGGGCGATGTGAAAGAATAACAGGAATACCTAGCGCACCCATTCCGCGTTAAGACTAGATCCGCGAGCAGAGCCCGGCCAATTCGATCGGAGATGTCACAAGCCGTTTATGTAACGCAATTTTATGCTCGCGTTATTAATTGCGCGCGCGCGCGCGCGCGCGCGCCCACACGAATTCACCCCCGTGCTCATCCCCATGGGATACCAACGATATCTGGACTTTGACTTTACCGCGGTGTCACGTATGCACTTCTGTTGTCGCAAACTGCTGGAGGGGACAGAGGGGATTGTCGTCTCCAGTTTCATACATCGCTTGATCCTACATGAGAAAGAAAGGATGATTTTGCTGAGGCATCTAAAAAAATTTAGACAGACGCTAAATCTAAAAATAATTTCGTCGAGCCATCGAAATGATTACGTAGGATTATGTTCGAACTGGTTAGAACAAAAAAATCTTGGCAATATTGTTATTGTGTTCCAACGACTAGAAAAATTATTTTCAGATCTGTACGTGGTCAAGTTTTTACTTCAGCGAAAGCTGAAGTTTTTTTTTTCGTATCTTGTATACACGAAACCAATGGCCAATCGCATGGATCCTTCATGGCGAAATTACGGGTCGCAATTTAGCCGTAAATTTGCGCGATAAAATTAGTAATCTGGTTCTCGGATTACGCGCGCGCGCGGAACGTGGAGAAAGATTTATTCGCTCGTCGTTCAATCAATCGCGTCATCAAAGCCGTATTAAGCGCGCGAAAGCATTTTAACGAGCGTCGCTGCACGTTGCGTATTGTTATGTCACCGGTGCGTAATTTATCGCGCGTGGCATTTCGCCCGTTGCGCGATCGTCGAAACAATAATCGGCGGGCGGGACGGAGCTGAAATCATTTACATTGACAGCGACGGCGACGTATCCCGTGCGCGTGCGCGCGCGCGCGCGGATTGTCCGCGTTTGTAACAATTACCAGGACAAATTTATAGTCGCTCGTAAAATACGCGAATGCGAATGATTTATGACGCTTCTCGTAAAGCGCGGAAACGGGCGTTGCGCGGAAGTCGACGACGAGCAATAATTATCGCAAAAATTCGTAGTTTCCTCCCCGACTCGCACATACGTCCCGATATGCGGAAATCGCGCTCGTCGAGAGGAAGGAAAAATTCCGCCGAGGCGAGTCTCCTTTGTAATTCCGCTCGAGCGTTCGTCGCGTAGCGTGCGAAGTTTCGACGCAACGCACACGTAAGTTTCAACCGTCGTCGTGACTCACTGCGTGCACTTTTAGCTCTATCGATCGTGTTATCTGTGCTACCCCGTCCCCTCCCTCCTCCCCGCCCCTCGACCAGCGACACGACACGCGTTCCTCGACCGAATTACGTGGACGCGATGGATTGTCTCGTTCCATCGCGAAATCGCGTCAGCTGACCGGAACAATGTCGCCCTCGCGTACTCGGAAACTCGGGGGTGAAAGGAGGTAAATCGGAGCGGGGGAAATTGTAAACGGCGACCACTTAACTTCTTGCGGGCTATGCGAAAGTTCTGTCGGAAACGGCGGATCGTAACGCCGCGGAGTTATGATAATGCGATTGCGCCGCGAAAAATCCGGCTTCCTCGAAACTGGCTCGGACATGACTCCCCTCGCAAAAAGACCAGATCTCTTTAACGTTTGAGGAAGGTTATGGCGAGGGGCGTCGGTGAGATGACGCAAGCAACGACGGGCAAGACATAATCGCGCGGAGAGAAGCGGGCGTAACGGAAGAAGGGAGACGGCACCCTGGCACAGCGGCAGGACGCGGAGGGACGCGAGGGCGAAGATATCAGAGGGAAACGCCGGGAAGGGCAGGGAGAAAGAGAGAGAAAGAGAGAGAGAGAGAGAGGTAGAGAGGCAGGGAGAGAGGCAGGCACACAGGAAAGAGGGTGTCGGGACAGAAATAGACGCCGGAGTTGCCGAGCTCTCGTGCATAAGCCTCGTGATCGCCGCGCACAGCCTTCGAAAACGAAGCGATGCACGACAAGAATGCACGTGAAACTCACTTATCTCGTGGCTCTTTCCCCCCCCCCCCCCTCCGACTCAATTCCAGTTTTAGCGCGCGCCGTGTAATACGATAAGATTGCCATTACAGAGGAGACAACCGGATATCGCTCGAAATATCTCCTAATTTATCGGCGACCTTGAGCTCCTTTTCTTTTAATTATAAAGAAACGAGATAATGAGGAAAATGTGACATCATTTAACGAGTCGTATCAATATGCTGTTAATAAAGTTATGATAAACGTGAGATAAAGAAATTTATTTTAGATAAGAATAATAAATGTTTAAGTGTACATTATCCATAAATTCTTTTGAAAAGGGAAAGATAAAGATTCGGACACGAAGCGGCGGGATCATAACTCGAATGGAAGAACTGTACAAAGGTTGAAATTTGATGAAATACTTAATGAACTCAAATTAAGATTAAAAATAGAAAGCAAGCCCAAGGAACAAGCCGGAGAGTTAAATGAGCAGGTCGGAAGATCAGATTATGAGGTTACAATTTCAGCCGTTTGTATAATCCGGCTTTCTAATGATTACAATTTTGCGATCGTATCGCACCCATTCGTCATCGATATGTCGGAAATCGAAAAGGTAATCGCGGGAAAGCGACGGCCTAACGATGGGAAATATTCGAGGCAAGAGTCGTTACGTCAACGAGGAAGATCGCACGCGGGGTCTGACGGGAGATCATCGAGGGGACTATCGCGGTTAGTTTCCGAGAAAAAGGGTCACGCTCGTTGATATGAGGACGCAAACGCGCATCCCGCCGCAGCCAGACGGCCCCAGGATGCCCGACGTTCCTATCGCGCGTTGCGGACATCCTGGATGCTGCAGCAGCCTCCGATGTACCCGCGTGTCGTTAACCTTACGCGTTGCGTTGGACGAGAGAACCGATAAGCGCCCGCCGCGTTTCATCCGCTCGTCGTTATCCCTTTCGTGTATATATATATATATATATATATATATTTTCTGCCGGGAGACTAGTGAAACTAATTCCTCGTCATTTAGCAGAGCCGCGAGAAAACCTCTCTTGGAGTGAAAGAAAGAAGATTTTAAAATGAACGATACATGTTTTGTGAGCTCTTCAAACGCCGATAAGCGCCAGAAATTTTATTAAGTTTTCTTTAAGATTTTTTTTAAGGTTTCTTAAAAAAAAATGATTAAAATCAGAGCGACAAGATACGTAAGACTTTATTTTATTTTATTTCGTTATTAAATTTCGATTTAAAAGTTCAAGAATTATTATGAGTGATCAAAATTCTCTCAATTCGATGTTATATAATTCTTCAAAAAAAAAAAAAAAAAAAAAAAAAAAAAAAAAAAAAAAAAAAAAAAAACAGATTATTATCTCTTTGGGAGATAACGACCGAAGCTCAAGGCTGCGATAAGCAATGTCAGTCTGCTTGACTGGCGGGCGAGGAGTCTTTCTGCTCCCAAGACCTCCGGGCGACTCTTGGCCGCTCCAGTTCCAGGGTAACCGATCTGTCGTCGGTCGTCACGGATTTCGTGCGATCGTGCGATCGCACCGGTAACGTGCACCGGGGACGTGCACGTGACAGCGAGGGGTGGCGCGGGGGAGAAGGCGCGAAACGGAGGACGGAGAGACGAGGCGCGATTTCTTGCCGAGCGGCCGGAGACGAACGCGGGGGCCACCGTCTCCTCTCCGGGTAACACGGTACCAGCGAGAAACGATGAAGGAACTAACGGTGCTCTGCCCTCGATAGCCGCCATTGTGAAACTACATATTATGACAGAGGATCCGTCGCGTGTACCGCTTCACCACGACACACTTACGACGCAGCCTTAAGTCGCGCGTCTCGTCGTCTCAGCCTTACGATCGCCTCCCTCCCCCGTCCCCTTTCCTTTCCCGTACTCCTCAGATGCATCTGTGCATCATCCTATTCACCGTGCGACAATTTGCATTGGAAATTGTCGTCCTGTCCCGTCCCGCCTTCCTTCTCCTCCGCCGCCTCCGTCTGACCCCCCCCCTCACTTTCTACGCGCGTTGCTTTTCTAGTCCTACATTGAATTAGGATGGATATTCATTTGATAAAAAAAAATGTTATTATATGTTATAATGTTATTATATATTATAATTCTCGTCCAGAAAGGAAATTATTTCATATCATACAAATGATGTAATATTGATATATTATTATTTATATAATTTGATTGAAACATCTCTATTAAAATTAATTATTGAATTGTTATTGCTAAATTTTTTTATATCGCTTGTCTTTCTCACGCCAGCCGGAATTCGTGCGCGTATCTTCTTACCAAAGGCCAGTTCATCATCCTTATTTTCCGCGAGGGAAACTGAAGCTGATTAATTATGAAGCGGGGAAGTTAATAATGGACGCACTTATCGATACGATGATCCGATTTGCGTCTATTATTTTTGTCCGGCGTTCTGCAATTACAACGATGACGTTCTTTTATATGCAAATAGCGCGGAACCTCAACTGTACCGCGAACGTGCATTGCCGAGCGACGCAATCGTATGTGCAGTGTTTGTCGATGGTTATCTTCGTCCGTGCCGTCTCGAGGCGATACTTATCGAGGATTTCGCAACAAAGAACGACGATTCTACCATGAAACAACGTCGATGATTCAGTAATAATTGCGTAAAAAAAAAAAAAACGTGATGCAAAGCAAAAAATGATACATCTTGCCTCAGAATTGCGTTATTTTCGGCCTTAATCGCTGATATCAATCCCCCTTCAGTTGCGGATCTGAAAATAACTTTGTTGGACCATCGAAATGATTATGTAAGACGTTTAAGCATGATGATAATATATTGCAAAAATTCTTTATCTTTTAACATTCAATAATGCTCTCTCTTGAAAATAGTTCTTTCCGAATTAGATGTATCTAGGTATTCCTATATCGAGATTATACAATATGATCATTAGACCTTTCGTTCTTTTTTCTAAAAATTTAATAAAAGCAAGAGGGAAGTTTTAAAAATAAAAATTATATCTTATTTTTTTTTTTTAAATTTCAACATTGGATTTAATAGTCGTAATACATGAATACCTATACAAGAAAAAAAACAGTTTTGCTAAAATATTTAAAAATATAATATCTGAAAAATATAAGATATGTTTGACTCGAAAGTAACTATTAGACGAATCAAACGAAGGCATTATTGACGCCTCTTATAAATTACTTATTAGAAACAAAAGAAAATTAATATTCAAAATAAAATTAATATTCAAATAACAAAGACATCTCAAATGAATGAATTAACAACCTAAAAACTGAGAACGCTTATCTCGGTTTCGCGACACGATTCCGGAGAGACCGGAAGAACGCTTTATTATCCCGTTTCACTCTCTCGCGGTGTCGAATCCAAGTTAGAGAGACAATTTACGTTACGTCGCGTCAGAAACGTAACGCGAGACGAAGCAGCGTAATGTACACCCGCGGATTGCTTTGCATCTTTCCGTAAGAGAGACAAATCTCCGCGCACAATGTATGCCTCCAACCCCCTCCCTCCCCCCCTCCCCCCGAGGCACCGATCTGCGCTCGTACGTGCAGAGAATATAAAGGGGGGAAGGCCGAACGTGGTGAACAATGACTGAGCGAGGGCTGCAGGAAATCGAATGAACGCGAACCGAGCCCGTTGGGTCTTCCTTTTTTTTTTTAAAGCAACTCCCGTTCGGAATTTTTTTTATTGGAGGGATGAAGGGTACCGTTTCTATAAAAGGCGATCGAGATTTTCCCGATCGACCTCGATCGATTGTACGCCGAGATTCTCCTGGTCGTTGCACTCCTAATGCAACGGATCCTCGAGAACATATGGGGCGTAATTCGAAAGGAAATCTCTTTCTAGCAATGCGAGTAGGGTGAAGAAATTGACAAGACTGATCCTACAATGACCTATTTTCACATGAATGGGCAATATGGATTTTTAAATATTCTCTCTCTCTCTCTCTCTCTCTCTCATATATATATAAAACACTTGTGAAGAAATAATATGTATCGTTTATATGCAAAAATTCAAACCTAGAAACCCAGTTTCGCTGGCAACAAAAATTTAGCCAAATATAGATAATGATACTTCAAGACTGATCTTACAATGACTTATTTTCATATGAATGGATTTTTCTATATTTTCTATAGAATATAAAATAACACTTGAAGAATTAATTTGCATCGTTTATATGCGAAAAAATTCAGCTTTACCTGAAAAGAGAAAATTGCGTCGCTTGAACTCTTTCGATTAAACAATCTAATGCGATAATGAATTTTCCCATTCATAGCCAACGTTTATTCATAGATGGATAAACTTGCAAGGAAACAATTCGCATTCGGGTAACGCAATCAGCGAAAAATACAGAGTTCGTAAAAGAGTTATTGAAATGAAATTTAATGTCGAGCATTCGGGGAGGGAATTAAGGCTAAATACGACAAATATCCGGAGCCCCGATGTAGCCGATAAATTAGCGCAGATTCGAGAACAGCGAATTAATTGGTCGGTCGTTGGCCGAGGAGGAAATACGCGGCGGTCGGTAATTAGATTGTGCCGCTAGCATTTCGTCGGAAATGAGATTATCTCGTAACGAAGAATAAATCAGCAGATTGCCCGTACGCAAATAGCCCGACGAGCCACGGAGATGGGTCATACAGCTGCAGATTATTAAGTTTTATCTTCGCAACACAATGGCATTAGAGCCGGCACCGAGTTCGACGGAGAGAAAGAGAGTGAGAAGAAAACGCGAAATTATTACGTCGCCTGCACTTCATCATCGAGGAACGTCGCGCGAAATGGAGAAAAATTGATTAGAAAGCAGATACGAAATTTGAGTTACGAATTATTTTGCGCTCCTACCCACTGCTGCCTTTCGACGAGAACTTCCCGTAAGCTTAATGTTACGTCATCGGAATACGGTATTTGCACGAGATACGCCGGCTTTAACGAGCCCTGGCTCGGTACCAGAAAACGTAAATAATAGCTAATACATTACGTAATGAACGACCTCGAACTCAGTCGAGTGTGCTATACACGTGTTCCGTTGACCCACTTTTCCGATTCCAAAAACTCCACGTCGCTTCGCGTTTCCTGTTCATCGGATCCGTTGCGGTTCTCAAGAACGAAGGCCTCTTTATCCCGCCCATTCTTGTCAATCAGACTTTGACCGATGAGTCTTTACCACGCGAAAAGGACTCGCCAAGATACGATTTATGCTCGAAAGTTCGTTCAGATTTAAGATTTGAATTCTCCTTATAGAGAAATTCAACTGAGTACTCACTTAAATAAAAAAAAAAAATTCTCTGAATTTTCCAAGTATTTTTAAAATTAGAAAATTCTTACATACAATTTTGAAACAAATTTATTTTTACTCCGCGGCTTTTCATAAAATTACCAAGAAGTTTCTCCAAGAGAGAGAATTTAAACTTAAAAGATAAAATTAAAAAATTTTTCAAAGATTCCAAAAAATCCCAGAGAGATTTTCTGATTTCTAAAAATAAAAAAAAAAAAATACAAGTTTCATGAATGGATGAATAATTTTCCACGTTTCTTTAAATCCACGCCTTTTTATTTTACGACTATATATTTTAGTTAGTTTCCATTATCATTCATTTTAAACTTTACCGCAGTTTCATTCACTACAATAAAAGATAAGCGTATGACTTGAGAGTTTGCTTTAGCTCATCGAGCAACGTGATAAGACGCGCCGCGCTCTTTCACACACCCACGTCACTGCTGTTTCTGCTGCTGTTGCTGCTGCAGGAAAAGTGATAAAAGCCATCGAGTGTTTCCGGTGTCGCCAAATGTCTCCGATTATTACGATTAGACGGGGCGTACGAGACGCGTGTGTATCGATAAGTGATATTGTCGGTGAAAAAGATGATAAAGTTCTTACGGGACAGTTTTATCATTGTTTTCTTTTATTTCAATGAATCTTACTAGCTTTCAAGCCTCGAATTAATTTCAACATCCCGAGCTTAACTTAAGATAACATAAATGCCATAGCAACCGAACTTGTAACGATGCAATTTTAATTTTTATAAGGATTCAAAATATTAAATGATCTAATTATATGATTAAAAAATGAAGAATGAAGTATAAAATGTTATTGTTAATAGAAAAGGATAAGAAAATTATTTAAATTATTTTATAAGTAATAAAAATTTTAAAACAATATCCAAACAACCTAAAATGGTTGATCGATTATTATTATAAATTTTTCTAATCCAATATCCGGATATCATTATCATTTAAATAAACTGAAAATTTCTAGTAATTCTGTAATTATAACTTAATTATTTATTTTATTCTATTAAATATTATTAATGATATTTATTAAAAAATGCAAAATTTACAAGTTTGTTGATTAATCAGTCATTATTGCATCAATTAAATCTCTAAAATTTAGCAATAAATACTTTTTATTTAAAATATTTTTATAACTATTCCTTGTTTTTTCTGATTTGAATAATATATAGTCCATAACATAAAAAATAAATAAATATTGTCTTAAGAAAAACATAATGTTTTTTAAAGAAATTTTAAGATTATTAAAATGTCTAAAACCTAAATGCAACAAATTTATTTTTTTATAAAAATGTTAATTTTTAAAATGCATGCATATATATAATTTATACACATAATTTATACATATAATTTACATGCATATATATTATCTTTAAATATTATATTTTTAAAAACTAAATTTGGATATTATATTATGGAAAGACTGATTAATAATAACGAATGTACGTGAGTCTGAATATAGAAACATATTCAATTATTGGAACGTTTAACTTAATTAATATTGTTATTTATTGATATTGTAATCGATTACCCGTTCTATTTTATTTAATTTTAAATCAAACATGAAAATGAAAAAATATAAATAAAAACGTTAGATCATTTGTCTTTACACGGCGAAATTAAAAGAGTGAACGACATTCAATTTGTATGATACAAAGAATATGAATATGATTATGAAGAATAGAGAGGAAAAAGAGAAAATGTAAAAGAATAAAGAAGATCAAAGTGCACAAAAAGAATGTGGAATAATATAACTCCATATAAAATAACACGCGTCGAAGGTAATCACAGAAGGTATTTGTGTACATAACACAGAGGAAAACAAATTTACTTAGCCGTTGTCCTCGGCCTCGTCCTCCCCACCCCCCCCTCCTCCCGCCGATCGATTTCCTCGACACCGGACACTCACTCGCGTAAACGCGCGATGATAATCCGACACTCGTTGACGACACTCGCGTGACAACACTTCGCCATTCGGATAATTAATACGCTTTCGTTCGATCAACGAAAAGAAAAATTAACGATGCGGTTGCGTACGCTCGCAATGTAGGGACTGTAACCTGTTGCTGTCGCACGTGACCAATGATTATCGAATCTTATTAAAATTTTAATCCGTCCAAATGGTCCAATACGTCATTTTAACTAATGCGTGAAATTAATAAATAGATACTTTTTAGTATTAAGAAATTTGAAAAAGTATTTGATGATTTCAGCAAATAAATGTACAATAAACTTATTATTAAATATATATATATATATATATTTATTTATTTATTTATAAAATTATTATATATTAAAATTATATATATATATATATATATATATATTTATTTATTTACTTATTTAATGTATAGAAATGTGTATATATAAAAAATATTGTGGGAGCGTGGGCAGTCGAGGATTAATCCAATGAAAATAAACACGTACCGAGGGTTGTGCGAATTTTTCCAGAAATAATTTCGTTCGTCCAGATATCGCGTTAAGTGCTTATTAGATTACGCGTTATTATTACACCCACGCGGTTGTAGGCGGTCAGGAATCTCCGATGATAAGCGAGAGGGAATAACGATTTTAGAGAGAATGCCGTTCGTGTCGGCGAGAGATATTCGGGTTAAATTTATCACGGTCTATTAGACTCGCAACGCATTTCGACAAACAAGCACGTAACGATAATCACGTGACGATTGTTTGGCATTCCAAAGTTTACCTGTTTTTTTACCCTGAGGGATCGTCACGTATCTAAAATCAAAGGTCTTCGGTCATTGGTCGCTCTCTTCGTTCGACTATCCTAATTTTCTTTACTTCTCGTTTTATCTCTTTCGTGATATATCATATCGTGGATAAATACGAAGGGCAACGATCATTTCGGAAAGCTTTTCGACATTTCGATATTTTATTATGCTCTCTCGCGCAAGATATTCTAGATAATTGAATATAAGCCGACACGTTAAGGATGTATATTGTATTAAGACATTGACGAAAACAAAATTTCGAATACGTGGATTATTTTTTCTAAGCATCTATGTTAAATTATTCGATATTTACAATAACTCAAAATCCTTTTTCTTCATGCAGTTAATTTCAAAAGATTTCAAAAGATAATTTCAAAAGATATTCATAATCAAAAGTTTTCGTTATTCATTAAAAAAACATTAATTACAAATATTTTATATAAAATAGTTAAAAATCTTATTATTTCCCTTTGTGTTTTAATTCTTTTATAATTCAAATCTATTTATATCAAATTCTAACGATAACAATAAAAAATACGTCCTTTCTTTCTAAACAATTTTTTAATTTTTTGTCATTATATAACCAATATATCTTTAACTAACTACGTCATGATGTCATGCGCTCACAAATCATGTGGACTAAAAAAAACTTAAGTACGGACATTTATGAGCTTTTTTTTAACAATTACTATTAAATATTTCAAACATATTACTATATTCGCGTATTTAATCGATAAAAAAATAACTTCTCATGATATCGCAGCAGCTTCAGTATATATATATATATATATATATATATATATACAGAATTTGCGGGCTAATTAATAAATTAATACACGATGAAGATATAACATTTCCTTGCAATCAATGATTCCTTGCATTAACGATAAAAATTCTCATAAAAATTCTCATGGTCAACGACCATGAGATTCGATCTTCGTCGCTCGCTCGTTATTACAACACGTCAGGGCCTCGTGTAATCTCCGCCTCGGGCGGAGGACAGCCTTTTCGAGCGTTTTTCACGATCGTCAATTGCAATCGCGATCGCGTTGCAACGACGGCCATGGCCGCCCGCGACATCTAATAAGTCCCGAGTGGCCTTGAGGGCCTTGCCCCATCGACGCGGATGACCGTGATCGCCTCCGGATCCCTCAAGGCCCAAGGCGATGCGGGATGTCAACCTCGCGAATTCCGCGATTGACCATAGCCGATCGCGGCCAGGATGATGATTCAGCGTCATCGGATGACGAGGCGCAGCCTCCGCCGCGGATTGCGCTCATCCTCCGTGATTGGGAATGGTGATTCAAAAGCGATTACCGAACGAGGCCCCGGAGTGGAATCGAGAACGCGGTTCTCACGCTGCTCCGTGTGAAAAAAAGAAACAAGAAAACAGTCGTTTATTGACTCGTCACGACGAGCAGATCCGCGGGAAATGCGACGTGGCACATCATCCAGGAATGCAGCCGAAGTTCGCAGAAATCCTCTCGAACATCATCTCGACGATGATGATAACGATGATTCTGCGATCGAGATAAGAGATAGGAAAGCGAATCTATTACGACGTGTATGGAGTCGTTCTATTATTTGCTATGATCGAGGTATAGTTAGACGGTGCGCATTATCGATATCGTGATGTCATAATTATTTTTTCACTGTTTGAAGAATATCTTTTTACCAGACGACGATAGATCTTGATGCGTTCTGAATATACTTAAGTGTGCATTGCCAGCAACACACACAAAATACATATATATTTAAAATACAATAATTTTAACATTTTAATAAGCATCTATATTTTTTAAGTACTGACTTTAAGTAATAATATAAATTTAAAATAAAACGTTTTTGATAGTAATATGTAATATTAATAACAATTAAGAATGTTTTACAGATTATTTATGCATATTCTCGACTTTATCGTTAAAAGATTCAGATATAACTGTATCGTAATCTTCAACTAAAAACAAGAGAATAAAAATTATAAAACTAAACGAAATAATTAAATTAAAGAACATAACAATATAAAAAAGAAAAAAATCTAATAAAATCTAATATATTTTATATAAATTTTGCCAATTATTTACTTTTAAAAATACAACTCTTACAATAATTTTTCTATAATAATTCTTACAATAATTATTACGTCAAATTTTTTTTAATATTATAAGAAATTATAATTACAATAATTTTAAAGAAGTTAAAAGTTAGAAAATTCCATTTCTAAAAAAGGCGTGTTAAGTCGATACTCGAATATATCGAAATTATTGTTATCAGTTTTCCGTTGTGCCGATTAGTTGCACGTTGCACTCACTTCATGAGCGACTGTTATTGCGAAGATCATTTTCAAGATCGTTTTGTGTTGTAATATGTTATGATATATTATTTTATGATATATTATTAAAAAGTGTCTGAATATACATATATACATATACATAGTATATATATATATATATATATATATATATATATATATGATTTTCATATACTGATTTAGATATTTAATCCTGGTAAAATTTAAGAAGAGGAGAGATAGATAAATAAAAAATACACATAAGAAACGTATATTCTTATTACATAAATATAAGATATGAGCATTTTTTGTAATCTTTGCTTCTATTTTTATTGAAAAAGAGATATATCAAAAAGTTTTGAATGAAAACTTATTTTTGAAAACTACTAACATTTTCATACAAATTTTTACGCGGTTTTGTGCCATTTCTATTAAATATTTATTTAAAAAAATCGAAAATTAAATTAATTTAATCAACTCCACATATTAATGTGTTCCCAAAGAAAATTTAATAAATTTATTATTATTTTTAAATTATCTATATTATTTTATGTATTATATACATATATATCTAATTTTTTAAAACGTTTAAATTATTTTATTTTTATTTTCTTGCGAGAAACCAGGGTTAAATATATATATATATATATTCCAAACTGTTTAAGTCTACTTCTTTTAGGGCAACGAATCTGTGAAGATCCAACTGAAATATTTTTATAAATATAAATATATAACAAAATAATCTAAGACAAATTTCACAGATTTGTAACCCCATTAAAAAAATGATTGTGTCACTCACCGATCCGATGCGCAACAGCGGAGTGAATCTGTCATGAAGCTACGATGATTCTATAACACAGAAACAGAACATTTAAATTATAACAGTGTTCTAAATGATAGATATTTTACAAAATAGTTTTTACGTATATTGAATCTACATATTTGTTTTTCAATTAAATATTCATTAAAATAATAAAATAATTTTCAATAAAAATCTTTATAAAAATGAAAGTGTATAATATTTTAAACTGTTCTTCTTTCCCGAAAAAAAAACTATAAATTTTAAATTATCGAAATTTATTAACCCAAATAAATGTGAAAGTGATTAATTTTGTGTTGAGAAAGAAAATATATATTTACCGCAAGGTTGCTCCACCGATGCTCGATGCCTCTCCTAGGTCTCCTCCTCCTCTCCTCAGATGTCGAGTTGTCGGATGTCCTCGCAGCACAGGACACTCGCGAAAAACACTCGCGAATTATTATAATCGCGCGCGGACTAATTTTAAATAAAAGTCTTTTAGTCCGGTCATCTTTTAGTACGGCACTCCCGAAGCAAATGTGCGGCGCGACGAACTGGCTGCGATTCGTTCATTCACTTGAAAATCGGCGGCGGAAAAATGACGGTCAATTAAAAAAATTGACCGATTAATTTGCCACATAAGAGCCATTGAACGACTCGTGGCTGTGCTGTGTTAGTACATTATTAGTAACAATAATATTATCTAATGTTAATATTAATATTACTAATAACGGTGCAACGGGTACTGTTAGCTTCTTCGTCTTTGGGATTCCGTTGGGGAAACCAAAGGAATCTCTCGGAATACTGAGCCCCTCTGCCACGTCAAGGCCGTACCCCTTGGAGGGGTTATCGTTTATAAAAATTCATGAATATCAAAGGAATAAATCATTTGTTAAATTACGTTAAAAAATAAAATAAAATAATTAAATATGTATATACTTTGTTATTCAATTAGTCATTTCGATATGCTTACGAGTTGTTAATTATGCGCGTTATAAACCATTTACTATTACATTCATAAGATATAGCACGATTTGGTATCATTTAGCATTGAGGAAATGAACGAAGAAATACGGAACGATGCGTACCGCGACCTACCCCTACGAACACCGGTGAGACATTGGTAGCGTTCGTAAACACGTGACGTATCAGCCGCGGCAAACGTAAACTCTTAACTAAAACAACAATAATTTGGCTAGAAATTCAACACATATTACAAATCAAATTTAATTTCCACGAAGCGTTATAGCATCTTTGATAATAAAATAATTAAATAATATAATTAAATATAATGTTAACTAGCATCACCTGCCCGCACGAATGTCGGTGGTTAAATAATAACGCCGTTGCGTGCGCGTATACAATACCCGTCGATTGTAAACAAAGCACCAAGGTCGCGTACTATTGTATCGCTATCTCAAACATAAAGGTTTCAACGGTTTATAACAAAATTATATATAAGGTATATATCTTTTCGTTGAGCTTTGCACACGAAGAAAATATTAGGAATAAATATTAAATTTTGGAAATAAAAATTCGGTAAGTAACGTTAGTTAATCCGAAGTAGTAATTATGTGAGATTTTGTGAGTAGCAAGATTATATAATATACAATGTAAATATTATTTAATGTTTTATATAAAAATATATATTAAAAATAGCGCACGCGAAACGTACGTTTTATACTGTTCTAAATATTAAAAGTCATATGTCTGAAATCCACCTCCTAAATAAATTTTTTATCAATTTCCCAGTAAATAATGTTTATTATGAGTTAATAATATCAATGAGATCACATAACAAATAAACATGATGTCATAAGGATATTTTTTAATTTATGATAAGTCATAAATAGTTAATGTCATATGACGATAAAATTATAATGTAATGACTAAACAGCTGATAAGTTAATATACTTATTTTATTTATTTTAATTATAATTATCATGTAATCAAGAAAAAATAGTAACGCATTATTAATAAATGGCTTAAAAATGATAATTAAATGATGATATTTTTATGCAAATGATATATGAACGGGAAATATTCGTTTTACGTCATTTAAGTCGATTGACGTCAAATGACGGAAGATGATCCTAATGTCTTGTTATTTGAGTTTTTGTCATTTTCGTCTTCATCTTTTAGAGAAAAAAGAAAAGACATAATGTATGCCGAAAAAACATAATGTATTCAGAAAAAAACAAGCTTATTATTAATGAAATCACAGACAAATAAACTTGATTTCATAATGATGGTTCTAATTAACAAACGGCTGACGTCACGACAAAATTACAATGTAATTATAATCAAACAATCGGAAAGTCAGTTAAATAAGTACACTAATTTAATTATAATTATTATTTAATTGAAAAAAAAAATAACTTCATTAAATATGGCTTGAAAATGACAATTAAATGACAATACCTTTGTGACAAAGGTACATCGATAGAAACGTTACGTTTGTCTTATGACCTTTGCGTCATTATTTAGTCGACTGACGTGGAATAACGGAAGATAATTTTAAACCGACACCTTGCTATTCGAGCTTTAATCATTTTCACTTTATAGCCAATATAACCTCAACACGTCAGCTGTCCTATGACCCTTCGGCGAGTCACATCTCATTTGCAATAAAGTCTTTCGCGACATCGCGGCAGCCCACACTGCTGTCGATCAAAGCTGCAAGCCGTTTAGATTAATCGTAAGGATCTCTCGTCGAGGCGCTTAGAAAGTAAAATCGACATCGCTCGTAGATCAAGACGAAAGAAAAGTGTCCCGGTCCGATCGCGCGGCGTGAAACAAAAAAGCCCGTCCTGCCGCGTATGCAGATGAATTTGCATCGCCGTGGCATGGCGATGGCGATACACATACGTCGATAAATAGCGAGGGCTGCTTTCTCCGATATAGCCGTTCGCCTAGGATTTCCTACCTTCGGCACGTGATCTTGGATACGCGCTCGATCTCGGCGCGAGAGTTATGCCGGAGTTACGTGGAAGGCGATTAAGCCACTCGTCCGGCGAATAAGAGAAAAAACTCCCCTTAATTCTCGTATTCTATCATAGTGATCTTCTGCAATTGCCTGGACGCGTACGCACCTTAATTTCGCGAGTCATTTCGTCGGAACCGACTTTTCCTCCGCGCGAACGCTCCGAATTATAGAAGGTAGATTAAATCGGGTCCCTCCCAGCGAGACTATTATGTCTTAAGTCTCGTTGAATTAATTTCGAATATCGACTAGACTAAAATTTAATTTTGAAATAAGAGCGTCTCCCCTTTTCTCTTCAGCTATCTTAATTTTAAATATTCCCCTAGCTCGGATGATTTTTCTTAACGCTAAACTTAAAAATAGATTATTTCGCATCGTAAAGTTTTTACCTCGCAGAAGACGACTGTTGCGACTGTTGCGAGGCGCGCCGTTGATGCAAAAATAATCGCGCTTGCATAAAAATAGGCATTATTCAATCGTAGGTATGAAAAACAGCAGGGGCGTGGACGCGTCAACGACCAAATCATTCCTTTGACCTTTCGCTGGTCGCAGTTTGAGCGTCGCTCGTATCTTAACTCCTTCGAACCTGTCGCGCGTATCGTTACGCGTTCATTTCGCAACGTTATAAACGCCTCTAAATTACGTCCGCGCGTAAAACACCAAGATATCGCGCCAGAACAATCGCAAATTTCTCGCATTTCGCATCCCTCCGATCTCTCTCTCTCTCTCTCTCTCTCTCTCTCTCTCTCTCTCTCTCTCTCTCTCTCCTCCTTTCCCTCCACTCATCAACCCTTTCTTCTCCGTTCCCGTGAACGAAGATTAACAAAAGTTATCTTACCCCGCGCGCCTGACCCGTGCCGAATGAAATAACCCCCGTCCTGATAACTTCGATATCGCACCGGACGACAGCGGTGTTACAACAATTCAGCGCGGTTACGCGACAGGGCGTCCCGGCTGGATTCACCCTCGGCAAAATATTTATGCGCGATGCAACAGAAGCGAGGATGATTCTGCTCCCGTAATAGCGGCTCGCCGCGTTTTCCTCCTCCGATTATCCTCCGGCCGATAAAACAATTTCGCCGTGGTGCGAAACCACGACGACGACCGCGCTTACGTTTATTTCGCGCTCGCGATTAAAGGCGAAGTTTATTTTCGCTAGAGGCGGATGTCGACCGTTGACCTTAGGCACCGAAATCAAGGGCCGTCCCGCAACGTTCCACCGTTCGTAATCGGCTTCATCCTTCCTCCCTCCCCCTTCCTCTCCCGCCTCTCCGCGCGCTCTCAAATGGGTCGACCGGTACACACGCATGTAACGGCTTCGTCTTTTTATCGTACATTTCACCTTTCTACTTTGCAATCAAGCACTTTCATATTGCTTTCACTTGGCGGATGAAAGTACCGTCCGCGAGCCAAGTAGGCTCCCGTCTTTTATACAGGGTGGACGAGAAATGGCGTATCCCGATGACGATAACCATCGATAGACCTCGACGACAATAAGGGACGAGAAAGCGATAAACGCGAAATTAAATATTTTATCTTCTAACTCGTGTGTTTCTCACCGCTTTCGAATCCTCGTCGATAAACGATTATCGTAATCGAATAAAATAATACGGGCAATGATGAAAATCGACCGAGTCTCCTGGCTTTCTACTTGTGCCTCGACAGGGGCTTGACGAGATTTCAGAATTCTCCTCGACACGCGTGTAAAATTCGAGAAAAATATTGTCAGTGTAAAGCGACTAACTCTCCGGAATCCCGCGGAGCGGCATGTCCGGCGGGATCGTTATTTTTGGAACACCCAGTGTGGAAACCCCAACGCGCTCGTACGTTTTCGTATTTGAGATTTGGAATACGGAGGCCAGTGAACCCGACTGGATCTGGTCGAGAACCTTAGACTTTATACAATCGATGATTGACGCCTCGCCGCAGTTATCACCGTTATTACACGAGCACGATAATTGCACGGACCGAATCAATCCCCACAGTGCAATCGTGTTGCGCGACAAACGAGAAATCGAATTTCCCGTTTGGGTAACCCCCCAAAATAAAGCCGTCCTTCATCTCTAATCTAAGAAACTGAATTTTACTTCATTTTCAATCCATTTCTTATTTAATGCGGTCTTACATGCGGTTTTATTCGTCGCTTTTTGTCGCAAATTTACATGGAATATACATACGTGAAGAACGGTTTTGTGAAATACTAAAAAAATTCTAGTCAGATGCAGAGATTAAAAATAATATTTATGTAGAGCGTTCAAATTGGCTGGCAGAATATAAAAAAATTTTCACAATTTTCCTTCGACACAATTACTTCGATGGCGCAACAAAATTTTCAAATCTATATCTAGCAGAATTTTTTAATAACTTTGAGCAAAACCGCTCTTACCAAAGGGCTCGAGGTATCGGAATCAGAAATTCTCCGCCTGGAGGTTCTGTCCTCGAATTGAATGTCCGATGACAAGCCGATTAAAAGGGGGAATCGCGCTCGGCGCGTTATTTGAAACGCATTCGCACGCGCAATCCCGCGATTACACCGGCGTCGTCACTATTACTTTAACAGTTACACTTTCTCCTCGACGTCTCTCCACCGTCCGACGTAGTTAAGGAGAGAGCAGACCGCGAACGCGTGCGGGGAAATGATTGTTGTTGAAGTGGTTATTTAAAATATGCACTCTCTCCCGTTATATTAATGATCTAACTAGCGCACGGCAGAATAGAAACGCTCTTAGATAATATTAATATTCTGTCCGTGGCATAACTCGGGCTGCTCCGTTCTTCGTTCCCCGTTCCCCGTCCCCCGCGCGGGAAAATCTCCTTTTTTTTTCTTTCACCTCTGATTAGCACGCGAGAGAGAAAAGAGAGAGATGGTGATTGACGGTTCGGCTCGACGTCGCGGGAGAATTGATGATAAGATTACCTTTAATATCACGCGGAAATTTGGTTTTTATACATTAAATGCAAATACTTTTGAAAAATCGATATGAGTGATTACTACACGGAAAGAATAGTTCGGGTGAAATATCTAAAAATTTCATTTGATACAGATCTGAAAATAATTTTGCTGTACCATCAAAATATTTGTAAGACGTTCAAAAATTGATCTCTAGAATATTAAAAATGTTTGAATATATTAGTTTTATTTATCCTTGAGCGTCCTATATAATAATTTTGTTGGCACAATAAATTATTTTCAGATCGGTCAAATTTTTAAATACTTCAGCAAAATCATTCTTTTTGCTTATCAGAGTAAGTTTGTGGCTGTTGTCTAGTTCCCTTATCAGAAAAACCACTGTGTTCTGATTACGAAAAGTCAACAATATTTCTTTCGTCTCGTTAATTTTTATATCGATAAATCGATAGGCCTCACTAATCACAATTATAATTATATATTAAACTTGATCTATTAGCGCTACGTAACATAAAAATTTACATTACATCAATTCTCTTCATCCAGATTGAATTCACTTAAATATATATAATATCTCTTTTTTAATAAATGACTCTTATTTTTGCTGATTATTTTATATTAAAAGGATCTTCTCTCTTTACTATAAATAAAAAAGTAAATAAATATTCTACATCGCAAATTCTTTATTGACCTATTCGAGGCACATCCCACGCGCTTAATTGGCGGCCCGGTCAAAACGGCTCTCCCGACGTTGTGACGCGCGGATAAATAATGCGTAAACCGGTCGCGCACCAGGATTTCGAAATCTCGTCGAGGAAAGCTCGTCGAGATCGAGATACGGAGGTCCCGGCGCGGCCTTGCGCGTTAAAGACCGCGATAACAGAGGTGACTGGCCGTGGCCGTCCGCCTGCGACTTTCTTTCAGCGCTAAGGACGCGGCCGAGAGTCTAATTGTTTCTTGGCAAATAAGAAAATAATATTCGCGCAGTACCGTGGGCGTGAATATGCTGATCGTCTTATCTTTAACACGACTTGACGCATAAATTCAAATGTATTGTAAGAGAAAAGGAGGCAAGATGGCGGCTTTAAGATCTTTATAAATTTCTTCTGATTTTTTTTTTCGTGGCAACGTAAAAATCTGATGAATTTTTTTCTGATTAACTAAAGCCTTGCCTACCATATGTAGAAAATGAAAAAAATTATAAATAAATTAGAATTTTTGTGGGTAATTTTTGGAAGATAGTGTCAATTTCATTATCTTGCCCTCGTATGTAGTAAAATGTTTTTAGTGCGATGATTAAAACAAATTTTTTTATAAATAAAAATTAATTCTTTTATAAAGTTTTTATATTATTTTGTTATAATGCCTGAATAACGTAATAAAATACAAATTAATAGAAATGAAAGGAGAACATATCAGAAGTACAATAAAAATAATTATTTGCGATTATATAGCTTTTGACATAACATTCGTTGTCTTACGTTATAATCACTGTATTTATTTACTTATTTAAAACAATGTAACATGTTACAAATGTTAACACATTACAAATGTTACAATATGGAAAGTGAAATATAATAATATGTTATTACATGTATTTTTAGATACGGTATTTTTAGATTTACGGTAGTTTTATAGAGAAAGTGAAAATATATTTATTATAATTGTAATTCCTTATAGAGGAGTATCACAAAATTACATACGAATGTACACGAAATCTATTTCTATCATAATATTAATTATTATCAAACGTTAACAAATTAAAATCAAATTACAATAGATTATCTATTGTAAATAAAAATCTAATCTCTCTATAATAAATTTAACATCGACACGTTTATTACAATTTACGCAAAAGCCATTAGTCGTAAAACGCTTTATTATCTTAAAAAAAAAAAATAAAAATTTTGCGCCCTCGATGGACGCACTTAGGGGTTAATAACGTCGTCGCGCGTGCAACTCGCCGGTCGCGCATCGATACGGTCGCGTTTAATTATCACGGCGGCGATTTCGCCGCTATAATACGCATCGGGTATTCTCTCGCGGAGGGATGGGGGCGAGGGGAAGTCATTGTTTCCCGTGGGGAGAGGAGATTTAATTATCGCAAAGCGGTATTGTACGGGCGGCGCGGCGCGTAGTCGCGCTCGTAAATCACGCCGCCCGATCCCACACGCCGACGCGAGACTTACGTCGAAATGACACGCTAATGACTCGGCGCTTTCGCGGATTAAATTCGCCTTTTCGCGCGATGCAAAATATCGTCCGCGGGAAAGAGGCAAAGAGAACGAAATCTCGCTCGTAGAAGCCGCGCGCGCTCAAACTGTCTAGCTTTCTCGAATATTGCGATCGGTTCGCGGATTCATCGTTACAGGCGCGTGACTACCGAGAAGCGATTAGGAAGGAAGTGAAACACTCCCGAAGGACAGTTCCGACTATCGCGGTTGACGATTCCTTGAACAGCATGCGCAAGGATGCTAATAAAGCTGCATCCTCGTCAGCGGACTTCCAGGTATGACTCGTAAGTTCGTATATAAAGCGATGCAACTTTAATCGTCTGCGCCTGCGTACGCGTCGATCCGGATTTTATATATAAATTTAATTTCTCGGTTTTTATGGATATAATTTATGGATATAACTTATGGATATATTTTATGGATATAATTTATCGATTTAAATGGATATCTCGCAAATTTTTAAGAAAGCGGGCTAACGCGTTGTTGCGTTAAATCCTCCGTGTGCATCTCGAGGGAAAGTATTTTTAATTTAAATAGAAAATTTTAAATACATTTTAATTATGTTAAAATTTATATATATATATATATATATATATATATATAATATTAATTAATATAAATTATATTAATTAATATAAATATACGGGTGCGATTTAATATATCCATGGGTGAGTCCAAAATAATTTCAGCGTTTCAGTGTCGCCTGTTACGTTTCATTTCGACGCGCCGACTCATCGAGAGCTTTTCTGGCGCGCAAAGAAATAATCGCAGCTCGTCCGAGTCACAGATGCGCGCGAGGAACGCGGGGCTCTATATATGTATACTTGAACTGCATGCACTTTCCGTACTTTTCAATGACGCATACCGCACGGTACACGTGTCCGTACACGACGTATCGCAATAAAGTTAAGAATGATTCGCGAAGGCGACGATTCCTCCGTCGGTTTAGAAATAGTTATTGCGCATGGTCAATGTATAACTGTTGCGTATAGAGCAACGGCTACGATATTTCCCACTTTGGACGCGTGTTATGCGTTACACAATGGAAACGGCTCGAGTAAAATGAAGTAATGACGAAACGGAGATATCGCAAGTCGCGGAGTGATAATCATAATTATTGCCATAAGCCCGAGGCAGCGAAAATTGACTCAATCGCGATTACGTTCAATTAAACATTGACGCCAACCGATCATTTCCGCTTAAGGAAATATTAAGACACCTTTAGAAGGTGTTTAAAAGTAAATACGAAAAGTTTTGCGGCGATTTAGAATCTGGATAAAAAAATCATTTAAATATAAAATAGAAAGGTGCAAATTTTTATTTATCAAACGAATAATCTGTGCGTCGCAAACTCGCGTTAAAACTGTACATAAATCATCTTGAATATTTCACTTACATAAAACTTAAAAAAAAAAATTGAGATTTTTGTCATTATTTCTCAATTATATTTCTATTAAAATACTTCTACTTACTTATTTAAATAGTTAAATAATTTTTAAACTATAGCTAAACGCGTTTAAACTACAGCTAGACCTTTTCGGATTAAGTAAACGTGATTTGGGGAGATCCAAGTTTTTTCATAATTTTTTCATCGTAAATATAAATCATAAAAGCAGGCGTAATACATCCTTAAAGCATTACTCGAGTATTCGCCGAAAGAAAATCGTTGGATTATATCGACGTACGTGCATCAACACGGACTTCCCGCTTCCTCGGGAAACTCGTTTTTCCACGCAATGGATTTCTTTCACTTTTCATTGAGGAAGTTTTCTTTTCCTTTTACTATACCTAGTCCCTCATTTTCTTGCGCGCTCGATGGCTCGCGCGAACGGCACACACACACCACACACACGCACACACACACACACACACACACACACACACACACACACACACACACACACACACACACACACACCACACACACACACACACCCACACACACACACCACACACACACACCACACCACACACACACACACACCACACACACCACACACACACACACACCACACACACACACACACGTGGCCCGTGCACGCGCTCCACGCGCGCGTACGTGCGCGTAGCTGCACAATCGGGACTGCGACGCGCGTCGCCGCACGCGTGCGCGTCCTTGAAATACCGAATTTGCTCACTGCCGCACACCGACGGACACGTGATGTCATTATGCATGCGCGATCTATGTTAATTTCATTGTCGAACTTTGTATTCGCGTCCGTTATGAATGAGTTTTCCGCCAAATTTTCTTTTCCCCGAACTCGAGTTTCCCCGAATTCATTCGAAGCCACTCGAGCGAATTACATTATTGCGCCTATTTACATAATATCTACTGCAATGTGAGCTCTAAATAATATACACAGGCTAAGGTAAAGTCCAAGAGGAAAAATGAAATTTGAAAAATTGAAAAATTTTAATTTTATTTTTTTTTTATCTCAAAAAAAGATTTATTTTTATAGAGAATTTTTAATCGGAGAATTAATTAATTTTATTATTAAATTGATTATTGGGGTATTAAGGAGGACGATTCTGGCTTTAGGTAGCTATGTCGCGAGTCCGTTAGTAACGGCACGTAATTGGTGGACAGAAACAAAGCCTATTGAATTTATATATGTAAATTAAAAAATAAATTATTATAGGTATCAAGATTCAGTCACGATCGTAACAATGCTGTTCTTATATATTTCTAATAAAATACTTGTCCGTAAATGTTTATCTTATTTTTCTAATTACTTATATAATTAATTACTTGCTTAATTTAACTTTATAATTTTTTATTACGTATTGTTTTGATTACGCTGAAAAAAATAGAAATGAATTTGAAATTGTACTACCTTATCTAATAAAAGCTATATTTTATATAAATATATTTCTAACTTCAATATAAAGGAAATACACGTAATCTACTTATGCGATATCTATACCCGAACACATTCTCAGAATCTAAGTGTTCTGTTATTTACCGTACCGCGAAGAAAGAACTCTCGACAATTGTTTCACGATTGTAATAATGCGCAATAACCGACGGTTGACATATGATTAGGAAAGCGCCTTGATAACGTGACAACATCCTTATCCCCATTGCCACATACCGATAATGCATCGATAAAAAGGTAACCGATCCGGATTGCACGTGCGTATTCATAACGCGCGGCGAAGGAGGAGGGAGAGGAGAAAGGGGAATAGGAAGAGGAGACGCACGAGGCGGTGTGGCGCGGCGAGGTCGGATTCACAAAGTTGCATAAAAAGTGAAGGTGACCGGCGGTGATTCACGGGGGCTGATGCCCTCGTTGTCTGGCATTCGGTTTATGGAGGACGGTAGCGGCGGGGTGGCGGGAGGAGAGAAGAGCAGAAGCAGCAGCAGCAGCAGCAGCAGCAGCAGAGCGGCGAAGATGGAGGAGGAGGAAGAGGAAAAGGAAAAGGAGGAGAAGGAGGAGGAGGAGGAGGAGAAGGAGGAGGAGGAGGAGGAGGAAGGGTCCTTGTGCCAACCGGCCGGCCGAACCGAGTTCCACCGCGAGGCGGCCCGGCTCTTTGTTTTGGCTGGATCGCAGCCGACGCGATTCCGAGTAGTATCTCGTTCCGATGCGTATCTCGTTACGGGCTCGACCCCGGGCGCGATCGGCGCGTAAATCATTTTCTTTTTTGCCGCGCGACCGCGAAATCGCGTCGATTCGCCCACACACGCGTGACCGCGCTCGCGGCGAGGAAATCACGTAGATTCGAGATAAAGCGAGAAGTGCGACTTCGGATATCTCCGTACCTGGAATCACACGCAGTCGACGCTCTCATTAATTATTAACGCAATAATAAACATATGTTATTGTATCGAGGAACAAAGAAGAAAGGGAGATATAGTTTATTTAGCGATGACTTCTATTTAATTCTAATATTTTGTCGTCGATTCGATTTTTGTGTCTCAAAGACAGATCGACCTCAATATCATTCCCCTCTCCCCCCATTCCGACAGAGGTGCAGCTCGAAGGCAGCGATTTAAATTCGTGGAATGTAGAGATTGATAGTAGTAGTCATCGTATGATGTGACTATCAGTGATTGCGTCTATCTGCATTAAGGATGTAAATACAAAAAGATTAAATGTAATCGATTTTGATAATATTTTATCTGAATATATTTGAATAAATACACTTATTTGAAGTCTCCATTTGATTTCAGAAAACAGATATATTTATTTTTCAATTCGTTACGTTAGATATTATTGTAATATGTCCGTTTTTATCAGATTAATTGCAATTTAATTTATTTCTTATCTCTCTTTAATTCCAAGAATTAGAAAAAGGTGAAGGTACATTAAACAGAAATTAAAATTAATCTATACTGATAAAATAAATATTTTATCCTTATTGATATAATGAATATTTTATTTTATGAATATTTTGTCAATATTTTAGGTCCAATATTAAGAATCTTTGTCCTTGACGATATTGATAATTACAAAAATCCAATGCTAGCTATATAATATTGGAAATTTCAGTATTAAATTTCTATAAGGGAATTAAACGATTGTCGTGATGTAATAGACTTTGCCTCTTCTATTAAATTATTTTGTCAATAATAAAAATAATTATTAAATAATCCTATAAATTATAGGATAAAAAAATTATTCAATAACAACCATTTCTAACAGCATCAAAAATTACGGAATACAAGGAGACACAAATAAACCAACTTCGCGCGGATTCCTTAATCTAATCTATTCTGTTAAAAAACGCTCGTCTACGATTACTTGAATCGCCACTATTGACATCGAGCTTCTCGTCCCGATCTTACTCAGAGATTTCTCTTGCATATCGGCCATTATCGATAATCGGACATCTTCATCGGTTTCCTGAGATTCACCAAGGAATTCTTCTGCAGGACGGCACACCGTCGACGAAGCATCACTTGCGTGACACTTGCGTCGCGGCCGCGTGCACGACGCAATCTAATCGCTCCGCTCGGAGCGACGACGCGGACGCGGGTGCATTCCGCGGTACGATGGCACGACCGATCAAAGGGGGGAGGAGGGAAGGAGAATCGCGGGGTGGTCGTCGCGCAGCGCGCAGCAAGTGGGGGACCGGACGGTCTGACGCAGGAGCGCGTTGGAAGCCGGTCGGCGGTGGCGGCGGTGGCGGCGGCGGCGGCGACGACGACGACGATGACAGTGGTGGAGGGACGGCCGGCGAGCGGCCGGAGTGGGGGAAACCCGCCACATATAAACCGAGTATAAACCAGGAGTATAAACTCGTCCCCCTCTCCGCGCGCGTCGTCTCCCGCGACCTACGTTCACCAACACGCGCGCACGACACCCCGTCCAGTCAGCCTTCTCGGCATCGAAGCCAGACGACATTGGGGCCAAGACGGCGGCACGGCAGTCGCTGTCGGAGTCTCACGCGGTGCGCGCAGTCAGTTGGCAGTCTGGCCTCGTAGCGTGCGGACGTGTGCCGTCTTCGTGATCTCGCTTTCGCGCCCGCAGGAGCCCGCATTTTATATATACGCACTACAAACGTATATAACGCTGTTTTGCCTATATATACGCATATATAGGTATTCTCTCTCTCTCTCTCTCTCGCAAGAGATACATACATATACAAACGCGTTCGCCGTCAGGCTCTCGCGCATAGTGCACCGACGCATCGCGGTATCGGATCGCTGTCAGCCGCGAGCGCGGAGTTCAAGTTCACTCGCCCAGAGGCGGGAGGAAGGAGAAGCCCCTCCCCGCCGCGTCTCCAGTGGCAAGTCGATCATTCTCTCTTTTCGGAGTGTCGTCTCGTCGCTCACGCGAGTGTCTCCCGAACGGACGCGACCGTACTGTTACACCTCGCTCCGTTTCGTCGAGTGCCCCGGTGGGATACGACTCTCCTCTCGCCCGCGGAGTAAAGTTTCTCCGAGATTCGTGTTACGGGGACGACTGTTATGTCGCTGTGACAGACCCGCGCGCGCCGGAGGTTCGATGAACGGGGCATTGCCGCGTGCCGTTCCCGTTTCGACGATCGTATCGCGATAGTTACACCCCGCTTGGGAACTGTACGCTTTGTTTTTTTTGGACTGTTTGACGCGCGCCCGAAGGTGAACCCGACGAGGATCGATCTGATCGACGGCAAGGTGGATCGCGATTCCATCGTGCGCTTCGGATCGACGGAACCTTTCAAGATTGGTGAGTACGATCTTCGTAATTATTCAACGGCGACAAAATCGCGGTGCAAAAAATAACGCCAACGCGTTTCTTTCCCGTTAAAAGAGAGCTCTCTGGCTGGTTGAGTTTGAACGTAAAGAGTCAATAAAGATACTTTCGAAGTGTCGCTTATGACGAGAATCGACGAGCTTCTCACGAAACCATCTCCGAAATCCCAAGCCTCCACTCTTCTCGAAATCTCGAAGGAGATAAATACGAGTGACTGGAGAATCACTCTCGAGACGCTAGATACATCCTAGAGAGCCACGTGCTTCCGCCCCATGAGTAAGCCGCGCGTGCGAAACTTCGCGAGTCACGATCCCGTTTTGACAGATCTCGCGTCGGTTCGCCGCGTGGAGATTTCAATTAGCACGTCGGAGATACGGGATTGCGGGATTAAAATACCGCTGCGTAAACAACATTTTTGTTTCGCATTTGGACGATGCGAACGGAGAATTCTACGGATGAGCGCCCCGCACGTCGGGTCGAATCTCCCCTCGCCATTCTCACGTGGTTTGTAACATTTCGTCGCGGTCGAAAACACGGGGCAAAAAATGATGTCGCGTCCGCGCGACGACGCGTCGCGAGAAATCGCGTCGCGTAATTTCATGGCGATTCCCGAGAAGCTCGCGAGCGCGCGCGAATGACGCAACACAACGTATCGCGCTCGCGTGCGCGCAAGTGAGCGATATTCGCGACGTGATCGTTGTGCATCCATTGTCCGGTGCATATCTTATCGTCGTGTATACACTCACGGCTGAATCACGCGGACTCTCGAATAACGCAGGTGTAGATAAAGGCCCCGCAGGGTTGCGAGAAGTGCAATTAATGCGCGGCTGAAGCGGTGATGTCACACTCTTTCGGGAGAGGGGGGGGAGGGGGAGGGGGAGGAGAGGCGAACGGTGGCTAGGCAACTTCTTTCATTTCGTTTCGCCAGCGACTTACGAAAGTGCGTGCAATAACGCGGGCCCATGTTGTGTCCATCCGTTGATTCGCTCGTTCGTTCGTTGCGTCACCCCCTCCTCCGTCGCCGCCACCGGGGGCTATAACGAAGAGATATCCAGGAGGAAGGGGGAGAGATTGAAATTTTTCTATTTCACGATTTCGGCCGGCGCGCAAAAACCGAGAGAGCGGCGGCGCGAAATGCGTTTGCGAAATGCATCGCGATCAAGGATCAAGGTCGGATTTTATTTTTATCCTTTCGACTCTCCGCCGCCATCGCGCGCTCTGTTACGTGAGAAGAATCGATATTCTCGTCGTACATAAGGTGCTCTCCCTCTCTCCCCCTTCGCTCTCTCTCTCTCTCTCTCCTCTCTCTCTTCTCCTCACTGTTAACTACGCTCGATTATAATTTAAAATTAACGATCCCAACGAATTTGATTAATTGAAACGTTGTGAAATCGAGATGCGACGATAACGTTCCTTTTGTTTTTTTAATCGGGAACGAACGTTGTCGCTGCAGCGACGTAACGACAGCTCGATCTCATAGCTCTTCCACGTGGCCGCGACAGCTATGAGAAATGATCCATCGATCGCGATCCTCTCGTGAAACGGGAACTCCCCCTCCCTCTCTCTCTCTCTCTCTCTCTATCTCTCTTTCTCTCATTACATCGGCTCTCCTTCCCCATTGATCTCCTCCCACTTTGCGCTACGTGCCGCTATGGCTCTCTATCAAAGTGGGCCACGGCCCAATTTACCGAGCTCTCTCAACCTCATAGCGTAAAACCGTCCGTACAATAAACTTGACGGACTCCGGCCGAAGGGCACGCACGTGCAGCCGTGCGGACTTGTTGAGAATTAGACGTCGAGAACGATCGGGAATCGAATTGAGGAAAAAAATTCTCAAATCCGTGAAATCGCTGATTCAGAGGCCGAAGAAATCGTAGACGGGAAAAGAGGCGAAAAAGTTGCATCATTCCGATCGTGCAATCGCCGGATACTCCAATAATTAGATAATAATAGATAAATGGATGTATAAATTATACAATTGCCGATAACGTATCGGACGTTGAAGTAAAAATTAGCTAAACTTTCCCCGCAGATAGCGAGGATCACGATAAATAAACAACTCGATCGATGACGACATATTTGTTCCATGATGGAGGGAAAATCGGTCGGTTTACGCGACCTGCGCCGTTCGACTCGTGCTTTCGTGATCACAGCTGTGTTGATTACAACTTTACGCCGGTCGTATTTGAGAGTTTCCGCGAAAAAGATCGAGTTATCTGCCGATCGATACAGATATTGTCCTGGCAGGGTGTCGCGGCGCGTCAGAGAGAGAGAGAGAGAGAGAGAGAGAGAGAGAGAGAGAGCGAGAGAGAGAGAGAGAGAGAGAGAGAGAGCGGATTAGCGGTATCTGCGTTGCACGGAAATGCGCGTACTCGCAGGTATTATATACTGCAACGACGAACGGTCACAAGTGCAACGGCTACTACTAGTTACGGTTTCTCTCTCGTCTGTACATGTGTGCGTGCGCATATGTGTATGTGTGTATGTGTGTGTGCGAACGGCCGGATATACCGACGATATCTAGGTATATACGTGTCATCGCGTCTCGGACATTGTGGATTATACATTGCGTCATCGGCCGTTCATCGATCATTCACAGTGTAAGGAACAAGAGAGAGAGAGATAGAGAGAGAGAGAGAGAGAGAGAGAGAGAGAGAGAAAGAGAGAGAGAGAGAGAGAGAGGAAGGAAGGAGAGAGCGAAAGACACGGTGGGCGAGCAACGTGTCTTATATCTGTTTTTGCGCTGCTCTATTTCTTATTTAAGCGATATCGATGACTGCCGTGACAAGCGCGATTACCGCGGAATTTTAAGGTATTCCTCTCCGCGCGATCGTCAAATCGCTTTTCGAATCTCGGGAGGGAGCGGAGAGGGGAAGCCGGGGGGGGGGTGACTAGTTTTCAGTCGTTCGTGTTAAGTTCCGAACACGCGAGATATCAGCGTTTCAACCTTCGTATTACTGGGAATTGCGTCACGAGTGCTAATTCGAGGCTTCGTCTCTCACGTCGCGGAATTGAGCGACCGAATTCCGCGACGATCGCGATTCAGAGACGACGGCGGTGGCAGCGGCGGCGGCGGCGGCGGCGGCGGCAGTGCGGCCGGTTTATCGATCATATTAGCAAATATCAGACTCCGTTGTTCGCCGCGATGACCTTTTCTCACTTGTATTATGCAACGAAGGTGAATGGTCTAACATAACAGCCTGCACGTGTTGCAGTCACGTGGCGGACGGAACGGGACGGGACGGGACGGGACGGAACGGGACGGGACGGGACGGGACTGGACGGGCGCAACAACACAAGGCGAACCAACTCGCGCAAATTGCGCGAGCGTTTGCGCGCTATGTGCTAACAGTTGCATCACGCACCGCGTTATTTCTTAAGCGACTTTCACACCGCCAGCGCGAGACTCCGAAGAACTGTGAGCCATAGTTGCTCGAGGGCCGCAGGACTTCATAGTCATCTAAATCGAATTAAAATATATTTTTATTCTTGTTGATTTAAAAAAAAATCGAATTTATATATTTCGATTTTATATATCTTTAAAGTCCCTTCGGGGAGAACACGTTGGAATTTTACAGCCATTGTTCGTATAACGAAATGCTGTATCGTCGTACCTCGAAAATTATAACTTTCGGAGTAAGAAGGCGATCGAATCGTCCGCCTTCCGGAGCTCGCAGAGAAAGGAGGGAACGTGTCGATTGTGTCACGATGTTGTCGTCACACAATATGTATTATGTAACGAGGATAAACGCTTTCGTGCAAAAGGCCTCGCTCGTCATCTGACCATGTCACGTGTAGTCCGGAGGCCGGCGGGGCACGTGATAAGAAACGTCGTGAAGAATCTCACGTGGATCGCAAGCCCACCGAACGTGCGACAACGTGGACGGGCCGATCGAAACGCGCGGTAAACATCCTGACTCGCAGACAGCTGATCCTCTGCGAAGGTGACGCGAAGGACGCGATGGCGAATCTTTTCGCGAGCGAGGAAGAAGTTTCGAGAAATCGCGCGCGAGATTGAGATTCCGGGAGGGCGGCTCGTCGTGGCTAGCCGCGATGATAATTGCGAAGCGGACCCGGGGCAAGTCCGACACGTCCGACAGGCGTGAAACGTGTAGGAGCCGCTACACACACACACACACACACACACACACGCGCGCGCGCGCGCTCATCTCGTGTAATTTGGTCTCGCTTCTGCCTGGTCCTTCCCCGTCCCCCCGCTCGCCGCGCTGAATCGTATCACGCCGCGTGACGCACGATTATGTAACGACAAAGCGTGCTACACTATTCTTTCACTATCTATTACACGACTATAATACGACTATATCGGGTGTCCCCGATCGATTCCGAGAAACTTCCCCTTTCCCTCCCCGCGACGCTTGATTTTCCGGAATCTCTTATCAGGCGCTGGAATTCCAAAAACCTTGGACGCGCGCGATTACGATCTGTAATCTCCCCGGAGGATCTAATCTTCCTCGATCGCGCAAATCGGGGCCGCGACATCGTCGAAAATTTTCCTTTCTCGTTCCGTCGACGGCCGGCCGGCCGGCCGGCCGCGTTATCGCGGGCCGATTGCATAATGAGCGGGAAACGAAATCGGAGACCGGTTCGAAATGCCTCGGCAAAGGCCGATAACGGTATCAGCGCTCGCGCTGTTACGTGAGCGCTGACCGCAATCGTAACATACGTATAGAGCCACGGCCAAGCGCGGTGTCGGATGGCCCGGCATTGTGCACATGCCTTTATGTGTGTACCAGTGCGCGCGCGGGCGCGCTTAAGTTCGTCGTACCCGGACTATTTTCGGGGCGTTCGCGCGCGCATCCTATTCAGCGGTTTTTCTGAAACGCGCGTTCCGCAAGTAATAATATCCGGCGGGCGGTCGCGCTCCTCCGAACGAAACGTCACGCGCGTACACGAAAACAGAAAACGCGTGCGTCTCTAATATTTATTTATCGCATACGTAGTACGCGTGTGTCCGTTTCGCAGCTACCGAATCGCGCAGTTGAGATTCTTAGCCTCGTTTGCACAACAATTTACATTCTCGCGTCGGAGTGTTTATTCTCCTCTGGATGTAATAATTTTAGACTTCCGCGCCGTCGCGAGATTTTCCGGAGATGGCCGGGAAATAATGTAAATAAATTTCCGGGAAGATATACGTGGAGCCATGGGTGGAAATTCGTCGTGTTCGTATGCATATCGGTAAGGCCGTACTTCCTCGAACAGGCGACGTCGGGAGGGAAAAGAAAAACAAACCGGCTGGCACCGGGTCAACGGGTGACTTAATCGAGATATGGCGCGCTATCGCGGTAATTATTACTCATCGGACAACATAGTATTATATCGCTAATTATTTTGTGTTTTAAACTATGATACCGATTTTGTAAGCGTTGTGTTTATGAAATCGCAGCGAGCGCGGTTCCTGTTCCTCCCGCGGAAGTACGACGTCGTCGAGCGTAGCGCAATAATATCCCATTTTCTTGCGTATATACATGCGTGGGGCATATATACATCAAACCAATATATATATATATATATATATATATATATATATATATATATATAAACAAACGCGCGATAATCATGATCGCGCAGAGTCTCTCTTTGAGCGATCGTCGCGTTCCTAGAGACGCGCGTCGACGGCACGTGCGGAAAATGCGCGGAAAGTCCGATCGCGCGCTACGCATTTAATTCTCCGGACGTGCTTCCCGCGGCGAACGGTGGCGCGTTTGATTCACAGAAGAGGCGTAAGTCGCATCGAGACATAAAATATATGACTCGTGCACGCAGCCACGGGCCACGTGCAACGCGAGCCGCTGCGTTGCGCAACGCGCGGCCGGAACACGTGCCCGCGTGTACGAACAACACGCTTTATCTCTCTACTCTGTTTTTCCCTCTCCACCATCGTTCCCGGAAAATTGGGTGATATACCGGATGGCGGAGGAGGACGAGGTGGTGAAGAGGTGGGAGCGATAAGATTTCCTCGGAAATGCCGATTGATAGCGACGAGATAGATGCCGACGAGGAAGATGCGTACACGGAAGAATTATTAGCGACCCACGCGCAGTTGGCCGCGATGTTTTTCCTGGTGCGAACAACAAAACGTGCAACCGGCAACAACGGGCGAATATTAATAGCGCATGATTCGTGAATATCCAAGTGACCAACGACGACAGCGAGATCGATCTCACGTAATTTCCCATGCGGCATGCGTATCTTACGATTCTCGCTTGCGACCGATGACCACCTGGCTTTCGTAATCGCGAGATAGGGCAGGAAAAACACGTAGATAATATTAATGGTAAAAAATAGTAAAAAGTACGATATCTCGAAAATATTATATCGTACAGTCTAATATTTTGTAAAGATGATTCTTCACGCGCCACGTAGGGAGTAAGCACTTCGGTGAGCTCATCATTAAATTATATCGCGCCGAGTCATCGCGCAATTTCCATCTCTCGCCACGGTGAACGTTACGGCGATTTTCTTTTCTTGTAATGGAGATCAACGCAAAACGCGCGAACGGTACGTACGCGCGCGGAATCGCGAGGTTGCACAACGGCGACTCGTGACGTTTACGACGGAAAATCCGTGGGTGCCACCCACCCACGGATTCTCGCGTAACGTACGCGGCCGCGGTAACAATGATTCGGCAAGAACGATTGCGAGAAAAGCGATGCCGATTAACGTGATTCAATTTCGTTTAACGTTTTCCCGATGACTTCTCGCTCGCGAAATAGCGTTCGCGAGAAACACAAACGAAATCGTTTCTGCGCATTGACGCGTGTGTCACACGCATTATCTCACGACGCTCACGACGCAACGAAAGACGTGGAGAGGGGCAGAGGGCTGGAGGATCTCCACGCTTCTGATCGCACGCGAACCTTGTTATGGAATTTTAGAATCGGCTAATTAATTAGGCAGCGCGATACACCGTTCGCTCCGAGTAATGATATATGAAAAAACGAGATCGATGGGATTGCGTAATGACATTCTCATTAGTTCATAGAATGCGTTAGAATCTCATAAGCATTCATTTCCGCGGAAGGCACCTGCATCGATTAATAAAAATAACAGAAATAACGTTTTGACGTCATGTTGATCCGTCTAAAGGCCGTCTCGATTTGAATGGCAGAATGGGCCTTTACGTACATCTTCCTTGATTTATACGTGACGCAACTGTTTCATAATCGTAAGATCAAGGATCACGATCAAGATAGAAAAAAAGAGATAGTGGGGAGAGGGACCGGTGGGAGAGGGGGGATGACGTTAGAAGCGTCTATCTTCTCCGTGCTTTTATTGCCGTTTTAATTTCGATAAGTGTGTCAGTCTACCATATTTGTTCCCGCGGAACAATGAATAATAATTTCATTCGCAGATAAAATAAATATCGCGTATTTGCGTGCCGATCTGCGATTTGTTTACGCCAGAAGTTACTTCCGTTCGGGAGAGATTTGATCGCGGTTAATTGTGAAAATTCGGGAAATTAAAGAGGGAGATTTCCGGTGAGAGATTTGGGCGACCGACGCGCGCAAATCGGGAGTCGATTATTCCGCGTCTGTCGAAGCGGAAGGACGGACCGTGATTCCCCGGTCACACACATGCGGCGTACGTCACGCGATGCGTTGCGCGTTTCCGCGTGCGTCACGAGGCGAGGCGACGCAAAACGCGCGAGCCGCGCGGCATCGGTTGTTTGTGAGATTTGCGTCGGAATTATATTAACTGACCGCGACATCGGACGGATACGCGTGCTTCGCGCGCGTCGCGTCCGCTCTCGGTGCAGTCAACAACGTTGTTTACATGCTTAATTAGAAAAGCGTGAACCGCGAGTCACGACATCTCCTCTCTCCCCGCGCCACTTCGCTCCGTCGGTCGTGGCGCGCGACAATAAGCGCGACTTTGCGTGAATCGCACGCTTGGAAATAGACGCGCTGACAGGATCGTAGAAGCGATTTACGAGTCACCGAAATAATTTCGAGCTAATTTCAAAACGCAGAAGTGAGAGAGAGAGAGAGAGAGAGAGAGAGAGAGAGAGAGAGAGAGAGAGACAGCGCGCTTTGTCGCGAGAAGTCGTCCGCCGTGGGCGGAAGTCCGCGAGTTCTTGGAGCGAGTCCATCGGGGATTTCGCAAAGTTGCAATATCAACCGCGATTCCTTCCTAATTGGTATGTAACGTAGAAACGTTTATTTTACTCGACCGAGGAAAATAACTCGAAATTCTCTCTCCGTCATTCTCGCTCCCTCGTCTCGATCGCCTTTTTCGGACAGACGCGCGCGGTCGTTATTGTCGTAATCGTTATCGTCTCGATGCAACGGGTGTTCGATGAAAAAAAAAAAAAAAAAACGCTCGATGGCGATCTCGTGATGACTTTCGCGTGGGCGGCTTTCCGCGCGGCGCGGAAAAATTGACAGGTCGGATATTCGGGCGAAACGAGATAACGTGAGTCACGCGAAACTCGTCCCACGTAATTGGGCGGATGGAATTCCAGGAGATTGCTCAATTTCACAACGGCTCGTTTCGTGTCTCGATAATTCATTGCCCGTGTGTCGCGGCGCCCCGATATATCGAGGAAACCGACCGCCCCGACTTTCAAAGCCGGTCGGAGCGTGTCGTAATACGCCGGCAATGCGGCTCGCCCGAGAGAGAACGCTTTGACGGACGACTTCCAGTCTTGCGTCCTTCGACGGTGAGACACACCACGGGACGCAATCGGACAGACCGCGGTGCGCCACGCGAAAAATTCACGATAAATCAAGTTCATTTCGGCGTTACGAATACGCATTGTCGTCGCGAAAATCCTGAATCATGCCCTCTCGATTCTCACTATTCCGTTTTTCCCGAACGGGAAAATGACGCACGATGCCGATGCTGTTCTTTCTCCCCCCGTGTTTCGTGAGCGCGAATTATTCGACCCGGTTAAACGCGATAGTCGCGGAATTAATGAGTCACTCCCGAAACTTCTGAAAAACACACGACGGCGTGTTGCGTAACGCTGGATTAAATAACGAGCGCGCGCGTCACGAGCCGGCGTGAGTCGTCCGATTTCCATATCAGGAGATCCTCATTGCGTCTATCCTAGAGATCTTCATTGCGCCGTCTCGAATCTTCGAAGATTGTCTTTGTTTCGGATTTCGCAGATTTTGCAATCCAGAGGGATGTGCTCGTCGTGTCGGTAAACCCGTCGGTATTCGGAATCGCGGCGGAGTTTGTTCGCGTTGTTTGTTCCGTTAAGTCGGATCTAGACTAATCGGATCTAGAACGAGTGCGAATAATCACGGACGAACATGAACGAGTTTCTGAAGAGATAATAACGCAAAAAATATTATGACTTAATATCTTAACGACTGAAAAAGATTTTTAAGACAAGCATGTTGTTCAGGAAAACATTTACGTCAACATAAATTTGTTCGTGCTCGCTCGTTAAAGCGAGTGTGTTTCATCGCGATCGTTGCCTTATCTGGGTGCCCGGATTATTTCAAGATTGAAAGGATCACCGTGCTTAGAACCTAAGTCTCAGGTTAAACATTGTGCACGTGTAATCGGACGAGAACTCTATGCATGTCTCCTCGAGCGGGAACGAGCACGAATAAATAACTTGCGTCTACTAGTACAAATATATTGGCGAGTTTGAGTTCAATCTTCCGCGGAAAGAACGAGCTTCCGGCAGCAACGGAGGCTCGAAGCTCTTTCATTAACGCGCCGCATGCGTCTTACGATAAACGCATTATGTTTCCGCGGAAATAAAACGCGGCTCGCGACTTATATAACGCGCGCGATTACATCCGTCTGTCGCGCGAAACGCTGTATCATTTGTGTTGCTGCAGGAGCTAAAGTTCATCAATAGTTGCATAACAACGTGCAAGTGACGTTTTATTGTCAAGAACTTATTAGCCGCCATTGACTATGACTTGATAGCGCAATGAGCGTGTTGTCCGAACAAAAATCCGATATAAAGAGAACTAGGAAGCGAGTATAGAAAACTGAACGTAACGAAATTCAAGTAAGCGTAAATTTTTTTTCGTGGAATATAAGTCGAATAGACTTTTTTTTAACCTATTCTATTTTTCTTCGACAAATGGAAACTATAAACTCGCAGTATGGAATTTCGAACATGTCGACTGGGTTCGTGTCGGGACGGTGTAAATTTCTTTTTTTTACGAAATCGAGCTCGCGCACGATTATCGCGGTGACGATAAGAGATGCGGTTGACACACACAACGCGGCGCCTCTATTACGAATGATTAAAATATTCTCGCATATGGAACCCGGCCGATTTACGTAACGATACTTATCTCGTCGTAAAAGTGGACTCTTTATACAGGCCACGCGCGACGAATCGCGCCACGCTCGGCTGTACGCAAAGCGATCTTCTCAATCGGCCTGCGACCGACCCCGAGAGAGAAAAAGAGAGAAAAAAAAAAAAACACGTGGGAAAAAAGACGTCTTTCTCGTGCACGTCTTCGCGGTTGTAATTAATACATTCACGCTAATGGTTTCGAAGAGCACCGGGACTTGTGCAATAAATATCGAAGGCCGGACAAATGTATGTGTGTTTTCCGGCGTTGCGACGACGACTGGTGGTCGCTCCACATACAAAACACGTGGAGCGGCTCGGTGAACGCACGTGCGCGGTTGCGTAATCGTCGCACGTCCGCCGCTTGGATTAAGTCTTGCGTACGTACGCGAAGGCGATGCCGGCGGAGAGTATTTTCATCCACGATCGCGAGTTAAAAATAAACGTACGAGGAGAGACACTCGCTCGTTCCTGCCTCGTGGCGCTTAATCACGGATCGACTTAATCAACGTGGGGCAACTTAATTATTCGGATTACGTCACGTTGGTCCCCAACGGTATCTTCGTTGTCAAAATTGGAGATTTTTGTCTCGAAGAAGCCATCGTTAATTGGCTGATTAACTGTACAATATGGGAATTCGAGTTCACCGTGGCTTCTCGTGAAATCGTTGCGGATTGGAAAGATCAAAGGAGATCTGGCTCGAAATCGTTGCACAAAAATTCACGAAATAACGATGAATTTTTTTTTTTTTTAAGTCAGAGGTGAAGCGAAAGACTCGTCGAGCCGAGTTCACTGGCACCTTCGTCCTTGGCGAGGCGCGACCTTACCCAAGGCTATTTTGCAACTTCGGACGAGAGACGTGCGCTCGTTGGCAATACGATCGCGAGTGTCTCTCGATCTTTCGGAATTCTTTATCTTTGGCTTCTCCCTCCCGCGCTTCGACGTCAGAAGCGGCCGCGTAAATAAGAAAATAAAATATGCGGTCAACAACGATTCTTCTGCGCGTTCAATCGCGCAGAGAGCCTATTTACAAATCATTTCGGGTCATTACTTGAAAAGGGATAGAGAACGTCGGTTCTTCAGAACTACGGGAGAGCTTCTGGAGAACTTTGCAATTCAAAATTTCCGCTTTTCTGCTAAATCTAAAACATGATTGATAATAAGCTGTTCGAGATACTCCTCCTTCCTTTTCGATACGCCGAACGATACGTAATCCGATCGTCAGCCAGCCCTCTCTCTGACGTATGTGTTATCGCTGTTGTCTGGCATGCTACTTGACTTTCGTCATCGCCGTTAATAAGCCCCAAGACCGTGGGTCGCGCACGCGAGTTTGAGCCGCGAGCTGCGAAAACCGCGTGGCGATATCTTCATCTCGGCCAATTAGCTGACCGAGTGCCCTTCTCTCTTGTTCCAGATGTACTAAGAAGACAAATTATGGTGGCAGAGTTTGTCGCCCGCCAAAGTGGATCGCCCATCAATGGTGAGACCGCGTGCCTGAACAGCAACATGCCGGCCACGCACACAATGGCGCACGGCGGCGGCCACGGCGCGCCCCACGGTGGGCCCCATGACGCCCATGGACCCCTCACGGTGCCCCTCACGCATCCCGGCCATCACGGCGGACCCCCGGCTGCGATCCAGCAGCAACATCAGCATCAGCCGCAGCAGCAGCCCCCGCCGCCGCAACAGCAGCAACAGCAGCAGCCCCAACCGCCGCATCACCATCACCATCACCAGGCTCAGCAGCCGCAGCAGCAACAACAGCAGCAGCAGCAGCAACAACAACAACAACAACATCATCATCATGACGCGTCGCAGACGCATCCTGAGAACTTTCCGCCCAACTTCGACATACGGAAGGAGCTGTTCTCGCAACGTAAGCAGCGCGAATTCATCCCCGATAACAAGAAGGACGACAGCTACTGGGACCGTCGCAGGCGCAACAACGAGGCGGCCAAGAGATCGCGCGAAAAGCGCCGTTTCAACGACATGGTCCTGGAACAACGGGTGATGGAACTCAGCAAGGAGAATCACATTCTCAAGGCACAGCTCGACGCGATACGCGACAAATTCGGGATCTGCGGCGAGTCCGTGATTAGCACGGAACATGTGCTAGCGGCGTTGCCCGCAGAGCCCACGATCAGCGTGAAACGCGCGAAGCTGCCGGCATCGGCGGCGCTTCTTTACGCGCGCACGCCGAGCCCGGTGCACACCTCGGTGATCCATCAGCCGGTGAGCGGCGCCCGTTCACCGAGATCACCGGCCTCGCAGCTCTACGTGCCCGAGACGACCGCTTACCCGGAGACCGAGAGCTTCCAGTATCCGTACTCGCACCCGGCGATGCACCACCTGGACACCACGAGCGCGTTGAACCTGTCGTCGCGCGGTCGCCGGGCGCAATCGCCGTTCGAGCTGTCCTCGGGCAGCGGCGACGAGGCCAGTCCTCAGATGGTCGTGGGATCCCAGAACAATCCGGCCGCCAATAACAGTCTGCCTCACAAGCTCAGGCATAAGTCGCGCATCGGCGACAAGGATGCCGCGAGCGCGCTCCTCGCGCTTCAGGGCATCAAGCAGGAACCCGGCCCGCGAGCGTCGCCGCCCTGGGACGAGGGCTCCAGCGACGAGCGTGACTCCGGCATATCGTTGGGCGCCGAATGGACCGGGCCGACCGTCACCGCGGTCTCGGAGAGCGATCGGGAGGTGAAGATGAAACTGGACCGCCTCGCGTCCGAAGTCGCGTCCCTGCAATCGATATTCCGCCTCAAACCCGCCGCAGCGGCGGCTGCGGCTGCGGCAGCGGACAGCCTGGTGACGGGTCACTCTGCCGCCACGGTCAGCGGACCGTGAAGGACGTAGCTGACCCCCCCCCTTCTTTCGTGGGTCGCCGCGAGCCCTCCTCCTCTTGGCCAAATGCCGGAATCCTTGGAAATTGAATGTGGAGACGTTGGATAGCAGGTCGGGACGTTGTCTGGAGGACGCATGGGAAGGACGACGAATCCTTGAAACGTCGCAGAGTTTGATCGCATCGTTTGAACTGCAAACTAAATCCCATTCGTATACAATCATGGATTTTGTAAAACAGTGCTTCCCCGAATTTTTGTAGTTTTGAATTTGAAATTGACACGCCTATTGTCCTTCCTACTTTTGATTTCGTAAACGTTTTGGACGTATGTCAATGCTATTTAAAAATATATTATATTATCATCATCATCATTATTATTATTATTATTATTGTTGTTATAATATTATTCTTAATTGTAATATACTTTATAATAATTATTAGAAATATATAAATATATACATATAATAATACGTATAAAAATAAAATTTTGTACGTATATTCTAAATATGTACACATCAAAGATTCGCAACAATCTCAGACTAGTCTTGTCCCTGAGGTAGAAGTAAAAAAGGCAAAAGGCATAAATATCGATATGTTAATCCTAAGCCAAAAGTTAAATAAATTCTGGGCAGCACTGTTAGAAATTCGTGTAAAGAATTGAAAAGAATTTGCGTTCGCTTAAAAAAAAAAAAAAATGAAGATCAGGCGAAGAATTTTTGCGTGCCGATGCAGACGAATCGATGATCGATTTTTCATCCATGATTTGATCATCCGATATTGAAATAAGACGGAACACACTCGCGAATCTCTCTCGTGAACAATTTGCGACTATCGATTGCTGATAGCTCTGCTCGTTGCAGCCGTTGCGGAATGCGATCAGGAGACGCTCTCGTCTCCTACGAACAAACTTTAATCCTTCAACTCGTAGATTGTACAACTCCCCGGAACGCGGAGGGTTTCCCCTTCGACGAAACTTATAACTTATTGTGATAGCGCGAGAGATGCCGCAGACCGGCATCCCTCTTTACGTGTGGAAACGAGTCTCTCTTCCCCCTCCTCCCCCGCATGGATTCGAACGGCTACCGGTCGAAGGGTTAAAGACGTTCTCCACTCATAGCTTCCCGTGAAGCGAAGCGGTATTAGGAGTTAAGAGCCGATGCGAGATACCTTGTAGCGCTACGTAAGTTACGTTGTAAGACTCCCCCATAGGCTAATCGTTCTTCTATTATTATCATTATCGTTAACTAGAGAGCTTTGTCGATTCGGGCAGTCGTGTCGCGGCGAGCCGAGCCGAGCCGAGCCGAGCCGAGCCGAGCCGAGCCGTGCCGAGCGTAATCGGCGAGATCAGGTGAACGAAGCACCGCTCGATCTGTATTAAAACGGAGCATTATTACACGCGAATGTTACTCCCCCGATTGATGATGATTGGTCGCGCAACCGGCTATTTCACTACCATCGAATATCCACAATAATTGATCCATTCCCGCGTAACGAAGCAGGGATTTCTTCTTCCTTCTCCTTTTTTTCTTATTCCTCGTGTGTCATCGTCATTATCCCTCATCGTCATCTTTCTCCCATTCGCGATTATAGGACGATCTCGCGTATCGAAGCTTCGATGCTTTAATTTTCACATTCTCGAACCATTCATTCATTCATTTAATCAAATGATCGAACTTCGGCTCATCGTTGATGATCCTGGCTGATTAAATATTAAAAATTTACCTAAGCGATTTTTACCTCGTCCGAAATTTGAGAAATTCGGCCTTGCATTCATTCCGAATTCGCTTTTTATTTATTGCCTCCGTTGCATCTCTCGAGAGCAGCGCGTTGAACTTGGACGAAGTTCCGCGAAACTTCGAATCCCTCATCCTTTATCTTAAAAAAAAAAAAAAAAAAAAAAATTTCTTCAAATCCAGATCCGAATTACGCTGTCAAATATGTGATTGCGGACGGAAGAGAAAGAAGCCAACACCTCCTCGGCGCTCACGCCAAACTTTTATCGACGTCCGTTCCCTCGCGACTGTCTGTTGTCTCTTTTTTTTTTTTTTTTATACTTTTGCTATACGAATTCACACTACGGTCGACGTAGTGGCGTGTCTGTATATATGTATATGTGAAGAAAAACGAAAGTGCATCTGTGTTACAAACGCCGGACGAGAAACGTTAATTTTGATGTATCGTACGCCGCGGAAAATCCTCTCGGAAGGCGGAATTTAGCGCGTATTGAAGTATTAAGCGAGCCTATAGGTGTATGTAATATATATTTACACAGCGTACATATATACTTGCAAGAAATATATATATTATATTCATATATATATATTTTTTTCAAATTAATGTATTTTTCGATATCATTGAAACGAGCTGTAATGCGCTTCAAGCTGGCTACATTGTGGCGCTTGATTGTGCCGTCGCCGAATCGAAGAGGCGAGAGAGAGAGAGATACGTCGTTACTGAAAAAGACCGGCCGGATCGAAATTGAAATCGCGTTATCGCCGCCGACCGGAACCAAAGTGTGATTTTTCTCGGAGAGCGGCGAAGGGAGAAAGGAAGAGGGGGAAAAAAGAAAAAGAAAAGAGAGATCACCAATGATAGGACGAGTGTAATCGACGACGTGTCTCGGCGACGTGTAGGATCGTGCAGAGAGATACCTGGCGACACTTTGCTGATCATTGTCCCCGATCGATCAATCATTTCGTCTTTACCACATGTGATACTCGCTAGAGCGATTAGGCGCGAATCGACGTTAATCTGGGAGCAACCGTACTAGCGCGAAGAAGAGGCATCTCTCTCTATTTATTATATATCAATCGCCTATGTTACGTACGGCGGAGCCGAACGTGTGAACGACGACGAGGAGGAAATCGGAGCTCGATAGATCGATTGGAACATCGATCGTGCGTTTTCGAGTTTCCACTCGCGGGGCGATCCGTCGCGTCCGGCGCGCCGTTTCGTAAAAACAGGATCTCTTCTATATTCCTCTTGCCCCCTGTATTTTTTTTGTACGTTGTTCTCCCCGCGTGAATGTCCCATATTTTGTACGGTGTGTTTGTAAATTCCGCGACTGGCGCCGGACGGACGCGAGGAAATTCCCGCGCGAGGGAAGGTTCTCGATCGCCGCTGACTCTTCGGCTCTCCCCGCAGACGGAAAGACGCAGGCCGAAGACGTCGATTAACGATTACATGTGAAACGGGATAAAGCAGGACGTAAGCAGCAATAAACGTTCCGAATCGTCGTCGAGCTGAGCTCCCGATGCTCCCAGGAACGCAGACGATGTTTGTCGGGCAACAACACCGCGCCGTTTTGCAGTCGCGTCGCCGATTAAAATACCGAGAGTGCCTGTTGTGTAAACGACGAATAAGTCATGTGCGTTTCCTCGCCGCCGATGGCCCGGCGTTTCGCTGCCGGTCAGCAGCGAGGGACACGAAGAATGCTGTACCGTGTAAATACGTTGTCTTCTTATTGTTAACTAAGCGAGCGCCCGCGATTTCCGCAATCAACGTCGACGATGACGACGACGAGGTCTCGACGCGATTAAGAATCCAATACAATCCAATACACATACACATACACACACACACACACACACACACACACACACACACACACACACACACACACACACACACACATGCGGACACACATTTTACGTAGAACACACAACCAGATTACGTCTTTGCCTTGCTCACCTCGAGCGATCACGACAACGCGATTGCGAGAGAGAGAGCCGATATACACATTGTACAAATTATATGTACATATTATATGATCGCACTTTTTTTGCCAAAAAGCAGTTACGAGGACCGCCGGAGCGGTGGAGCGGTTCGGCCGGAGAAGGACCGATATTCTTATCCCCTTCCGCTTTCCTTTTTCACTCTCTTCCCGCCCTCCCCCCTCTCCCCTGTTATACCCCGCGAGATCGTTCGCGAGCGCGTTTCGTCTACAGTTCCTATGCACTACACTAACGGTAAAGCGACTTAGAGGCGAGGATCGATGACCCGTCGTCCGTTTACGATTAAACAGAAACAACCGTAATTCCAACCAATCTAATAAGCTTGGTTCTCCTTTCTCCGGCTGCTCGGAGATGTAAGTATTTAGACTTTAAGGAACATATCCACAGCGCGTGTAGTGTACTTGTATATGAATATCGATAAATAAATATTTTCAATGTTTTTGACACATAAGCCCCTCCCCTGGAGCTCTTTATTATCCCGTCGCCCTGCCCTTCCTTCCGCTTCTCCTCTTTCTCCTCCTCTCGACAAGAAAGAAGGAAACGCCACACTGTTATACTTTTTTAGTAACTTCTATATTTTATACGAAATATAGTTCACAAAAAGAAAATATCTACGAGAAGTAGATAGATTGCGATAAGTGTAAATATCAACTTTGGACAATTAAATACCACACATATGATTATATAAAGAATATAAAAAATATATGTATGTATACATATACTACTTGTCAAAAGTTTGAGTATACACTACTTTTTCTTTCTTAAATTGAAAATTACATCGAAACGTTTGTATATTTGTATTGTTGTTATTTATTTTATAAACATTGTTCAGCCTTTGTTTGGCTTTCATGTTTATTACGTTTATTTATAAAACAAATGAGCTTTCAAAAACATTTTATTAACATAATAGTTTATATTTCTTATTAAAAAATATTTTTATGAAGCTTATTTGTTGTTTTAATCGAAAAAAATGTGTTCTTAAACTTTTGACAAGTAATGTATATTTGTAAAGTAGTTTGTACAATATAAGCAATATCTACGATAACATTTTTGAGTTGCAAAATCAGTCATATTGTCGTTCAAAAAAGATTTGCATTATATTAAAAAAGATATCAAGTTAACGATAAGTCTGTGGTTCTGAATGGACATAGCAATATATTTAGAAATTATACATGGTGACACTTGACGTTAATATTTTAGAGGATAAATTTGAAACCGAAAAAGAATAAAATATCATATAAACATATGAAAATGATTATTTCTAATATTTTATTACAATTCAGAAAAAATAAACGATCTATGTTTATATGACTTTTTTCTTCTAGACTTTAATTCATTCCCTAAAATATTTACGCATAATTTATATACATGGCCTCTTTATATAAAGTACCAAATGATTTTTTAGTACGTGTTTTGTGTGTGCTCATAGTAAGCAATTCAAGTAATTCCGAACAGATGCGCGCGGAATGAAATTCTAAGCCATGTAGTTACCACAGTTAAAGATTACTTTCGTTTTTTACATTTTGTTCTACCACGCCGTCTGCGAGAGGAGTTCTGGCGGGTGTCGGACTTTTTCGATGACCTGAAAATGGAATCAAAATTCGACTTCAGAAAAATAATTAACTAGCTTAATGAATACTTTACAAAAAATCCATTTCGTGAGATATGAAGTGATTAAATATCGATTATTTATACAAGAACGTTACCTGTGAACTCTATTCACCGAAACGGAAGAGTGTTTCTTTAACGTTAGATGCTGTTGAACTAACTCCGCCAATTTTCCCTGTTGAGCAAGCATCGAAAGGAAAGTACAAATGAACTCATCGTAATTGTGTGTTCTTCGGCAATCATCGATCTGAAAGATCCCCACGATTTCTGTAATTCTTCGAGAACAAAACGCTCAACGATGAATTGTAAGTTATATTCTTGAAGAATGAAAAGGTATATAATAATAATTTTATTAAAAGTGCAATAGTGAACAAAATACAATTTAAAATATATACAAATACAAATTAATAATAAATAGTTGCACAACAATAAACGAGACTACAGATATACTGGTTTAACAAAAATTTGTATAAAGAATACAAATGAAACAATTACTAATACAAAACATAATATAGCGATAAAAATATATTTCAAATCATAAAAGTATAATACATAATGTTACATGCATGGATGTCTGGAGGAAAAAAATAAAGGCACTTATCCCTCGTAAATAAAAAAATTAAATTTTATATAATTTTTTTTATTCACGAGGGATAAGTGCGTAATTATTTATAAATTTTGGATTTATTTAATTGCATGTTTAAATGCGCATATATCCAATTTATAATGTATATTGTTGTCTTTCTTTAAAAAAATTCCCGCAAGCATCCATGTAATGGTTATGTTTATGATATAAATACGATAATAATTGATACAAAGTTAGTATAGTAAGCGTTAGTATACAGCAATGTATATATAATGTATGCATAATATATAAACATTAAAATACAAAAGTATAAATTATATAAATGAGCAGTAGCATTAATAAAAAGAATCAAGTAATTATAATTTAATCAAAGTCAAGTAACTATAAAAATCAAGTAACTATAATTTATATATATATATATATATATATATATATATATATAAATAAGATTAATAAATATTTGCTATTATCAGTATAAAAGATGAAGTGAGAAGTTATATAAATAATGAGAATCATGATAGATCTTCCATGACTAAGTCGAAACAAGCTATTTAGATATAGTGAATTAATACAGTACATCCGATCTGAAAGACGAAAGAGATGATAAAAACGATGAATAAGAATATAATAAAATGTTCCACTGGAATGTATAATAATAAAGAAAGTACTTTGAAATTTTGTTATATCGGTTCACTGCAAACTCTTTTAAAATAGCAAGCGCTTCGTGTGCAAAACGCAAAGTGTGCACGACCGACCTTGTATTTATTCCGTTTATCGTTCTCATCCTTCAGGCTGGTCTCACACACGCTGATCTCGTGCTCCAAATTTTTTAGCAGCGCCAAAAGATCTTTTGGCGCGAATGTGTGCGGCTCGAACAATTCCGGATATTTGGAGCACAGCTTAGGATCGATTTTCTCAACCTTTTTCTCCTCTATGACTGTGTCACCGTTGCTAGTTTTCACCCTCGCGTGAGGAATTCTAACTTCACCTGACAGACAAACTTTTTTGTGTAAATGGCCGCTGTCGGAAACCAATCTCTTCCCATTTATATTGATATTTCCCAAAGAACGGCCTGCGTAAACGTCACAGTTACATATTAAATAGTCTATAAATCGCGCTGAACTGCATGAATAAATTTGATACTACTTACTCAGACCCGCCTCATTCTTTTCGTCGCCAGCGACTCTAATCACTACAAATTTCTTGAAGTCCTTTGTTGACGTAGGGCTGCTCTGACCGGAATTCCATCCCCAAGCTAAGAGATACCAAGATAATTATATTCTTCGAGCTTTCACAAATATTTCTTTTAAAATTGTATAGTTTGTAAATTAACACCGTTTCATAAACTATTGCTAATGCCAATGTTTCGTGAATATTCAGTTTATCTCATCAAAATGAGGATCAACCTGATACTAAAATATTCTAAAGTCTCCTTTTCTCTGATTCAAAGTCCAAAGTTCGCGAAATTATTGCTAACGATCTCAAAATACCTCTTTATATTCTATGTTTTAAAATATTTCCAAAATCCCGCTCGATCGGAAACAGACGATCGGGCAGACGGGCACTGCGTAATAGACAGGTCAAGTAACTGTATGTGAAAGAGGTGCGAAACGAGACGTTTCGCAGAGATGCACGAGTATATACGCGTGTAAAAAGTTGTGTGTGAAAAGTACACAATATCTCCAGTACTGAGCAGACACGCATGATGCGGTCTGCAGCAGTCGCGACACGGAATGCGGTTCGCATCGGTCCTCCTAATCGCGTGCAGCCTGATCTGCCAGGCAAATTCCTCTAGATGTCCGGAATCGAAGAAGCCACATCGGACGAGCTGCACGATTTTCTATAACTGCGTGAATCTGCCCGGTGGTGGTTATGTGTGGGTTCCGTCGAAATGCATCGAAGGCTTGGTGAGATAAACAGATGAACCATTCAATTCTCACGATATTCTAAATGACGCTGCTAATGAATGTCTGTGAAATACGATTTCAGGTATTCCAGCCATATTTAAGGATGTGCGTGGTCCCTGGTGATATCTGGACGTGCGACATACTCTCAACCGAGCCGACTTCCGTGACGAAGCACGGGACGTCCGAGCTGATCGATTCAACGGATACCAGCTATCTAGGATATTCGCAGGATTCTTTTTCCAAAACGATCGACTCGTCCTATGTGATCGACAATTTCTCCGACCTGACAACTGAAGCAGTGACCGCGTATCCCTTAATCGAATTTGAAGAATCAAATGAAACCGTGAAAAATGCATCGCATCAGAAAGGAGAAAATGATCTGTACACGAATAGTCAAAAGCAATTGCCATTGTCGCTAATGCAGGAATATAAAGATATCGTAAACAATCATTATAAATGGCTGAACGAATTGATGACTCGGTTGGACGTCTACAAGGAACTGTCGGCTGTGATATCGAGTACCCTGACGATACCCATCAAAGACGTTACGACTATAAACCGAATTCAGACCGTCATAATCGCGTCATACAATCAAAGACAAAATACATCGTTGAATTATCTCACGCACAGCTGCGCCAAAGACGAATTACATAACGATGAATCAAGCGGAAGTAACGGACCTCAGGTGGCCAACGTCGTGACGACGGATGGTACCGTTTCGACAGAAAGTACCTTGGAGTTGCTAATCAACGGTCTGGATCCTGACAACAACGTAATAAGGATCAGCGATAATCTTGGAAACAAACAGTACTTCACAATCGAACGATACAAAGCCGTGGCGCATCGATTAACGCCACGGTCCGTCAGCGTTGTGGCATGCACGAAGAATATTCGCCTGCCGAACAGGACGGACTGTGCCCGGTATTATATGTGTGATCCGAAAACAGCTGTCGTGGCAGAATACTCCTGTCCGCTGTATACGGCTTTTAACGTATACTCGCGAATCTGTGATGTTGAGAGCGTGAAAGCATGCGGGAGCGACATGCATTCTGAGAATGAAATATTCGTTGAACGTATCGAGACCGAGAGTTCGACGATTCCCAGTGGAGAAGCATCCGGGGAAGAGAGATTGTGTCAGGAACTTGGAAAGATCAAGGATCCTGCTTCCGATTCTCATTACTACATCTGTTACAGTACGCCGGATTCCGAAGAAATCGAATCGATTCGAATGACCTGTCCAAATAGCTTGATATTTTGTCAGAGCAAGAGAGTGTGTACCACCAGACGACTATGTGACGCATCGCTGTGAAGAGAGTAAAACGAGTATCTCCCTTTTTCTTTCCTTCCATTTTTCTTTTACCTTGAGTGGGCGAATTGAAGGCCGATCCGATTTCCGACGAGGTATCCGTACTTGAGGAACTGTGAGCCGGCGAGGTTTGAATTCGCAATGGCGTGGCATAATCCAAAGCGCACATTACTACCTTCTCCATTCCACTAAAAGTAAAAGTGAATTTATATCAAAACTATAACGCCAATACCAGCTTTTACAGATTAGTTATAAAGAAATAAATGAAGTCTTCAAATAAATATATTTAAAAACCGATGATGCATTTAGACTTAATAATCACTTTTCGAATTTTTTAATTATAAATAAATATATAAAGTATGATTGTAACTTTCTAGCTGAAAAGATTAACAAAGCAGTTTTTAACTTACAAATTGTTATGCAATTATTATACAATTATTTTTCACTGTTACATCTCTCTCGAGTTTAAATCAATATCATCTGAAGTATTATGGCAAAACTAAACAGTGCGTTAGACAAATAAAATATTTGATTGTTGAATCTACCTAGATTCGGTTTTTCCAGATGTGATGCCAGAGACCGATTCATCCATAATCACCGTTGAATCATTATTTCTCTCAACATTGATGGTAGGAATCGTAGGCGATTCTTCAATTTCTGTTTTAGTGGCCAATCCATTTTCATCCTCGATCTTGTTTCTTTTCTCATATTGTTTCTCTTTATCGGAATCAATCTCTTTATGCGAATTTTTCTCAGCGCTGCCGCCATCTTGATGACTCAGTTTCATCAATTGCTGTAGAGCCTCTAGGACTATTTGCCTATTAGTCTTCAGCATCGTTAACTTATGTGAAATAGCAAGACGTCTGTCTGGCACAACAGCCATTAGATTAAATCTGATATCTTGCAGTTGTTCACCGGTTGCCATGCCTAAACGATCAGTTATCACACGTCTGAACTGTTCCGTCCATTCCTCATGTTCTTTCCATGGCCCGTGATCCATAGGATATGGCTTCAAACCATCCAATTCAAAGAGCCTGCCATTTATTGGTACATAGCTCACAAAATGGAAAGCTTCGCCAGTGAATCTGCCTGTAGAGACACCGGTATTCTTGTCCTGCCGTCTCTTTGCCTGGGGCATAGCATGTGAATTGTGCGCACAGGCTAACTCTGGTGTATTACCAATTGCCCAACCCTTGTTTTCTGGACACATGCCAGAGGTGTGCATTTTCAATCGGGATAGGGTCGTGCCCAAATGAATATTTGGACAATTCAACAGAACCGAGAGCAACGCGTGAGTAGCACAACTGTTGGGAACAACCTGCGGCAGTTACATAACATTATGTTACAAAGACAATTTGTACGCTGACACAAGTAAGAATTGTACACTAAACCTGTTGCGCGAAGAAGATGTTATTAACAATCTCTTCATCCTTGACGAAGCTCTCATCCTGTTCCACCACCTTCCGCCTGGATCGCCGCTCCTCGATCCATCGAAACAAGAAGATAAAACCATAAACTGGCCCTTCCAAAGATTTCTGCAGATCATAAATCTCCTCGACTTGGACACCCTTCACCCCGAAGTCTTCCAGAAGCAGCGTGAATAGGCCTGAACAGGTATGAGAAACTTCATAACTTCGCACGAATTTACGACGCAAAACACGCGCTTTCTACCAGCTACGGGATAGACGTGGGATCATTGACAGATGATTTGACAGATACGCTTCAAAACTGACAACATACCTGGGTCGCTTTCCAGTTCTAGCCAACCTTCCGTCAGTCGATTAATGTCAACAGGCATCTTTCCGTCAACTGTCGAAGGGAAATAAAAATCGCTCGCGAAAAATCGCGGACTCACCGCATTATAGACTTAAGGCCGCATCCCATTTGACACTCGCGACGCTCTTTGAATCATTTCATCTCTGTTTCTTCGGCGAATGTTAAACAAGGATAGGCGAATTCAGGCGTTCGGAGCGCCAAGCGGAACATACTCGTAGGATATGTCAGAACGTGTTTCAAACCACTCACGTTAATGATTGAGAATGGACAGTTTATGTTACGTATAGATTTTTCAAAACTGATAGTGCAACAATATCTTCTTCCATTTGAAGATAATTACTTTCGAATCAAATACATTGCATCTAGATATTCATACGTCATGACTGCGCTTCGATAATGTGATTACTAGAATAATATTTCTGAAAATTCATAATGAAAACAACAAAAAATTTTGAAAATAAGAGTTATATTTAATAATTCTTAAATTATACTTTACTTTGTTATTACTTCATTATAAATTATACTTTACTTTGTTATTATTTCGTTATAAATTATTTTACTTTATTTTTATTTTTGTTTCAAATTTCAACATCAGATTTTATAATTATGATATATAAATATAGCTGGAAGCAATGCAATCTGATTCGGAAATAATTATCTTCAAATGTTTGAATAGCAATCACGGACTCTCATCCGCTCTTGAAGATGTGAAAATAACAATTGTGATCAAACTCGGAAAAAATTTTTTTTGTGAGCAGCAAAAAGGCTTTAGAAATTTAAAGATATTATTGAGAAGTATCTATATTATCGACTATTGATATATTTCTGCTTAATCACATACGTCCAAAGATTACATAAATATTTGAACGTGTAAATAATATACTATGAAAATCATAAATCTTTATTATATAAATACTTCATAAATAAGAATATGTACTTTTAACGTAGCTGTGGTAAAAAAAATCTTGAAGTATGATGATTGACTTATTTATTCCTACTAATTAATTCAGTATTTTAATCTGTTTTTTTATTTAACTTATTCTTTATATAATTTATAATTCTCTATCTCTATAATTTATTCTTTTTCCAATTCTAGTAAAAAATATAGCCTTTATTATTATCTTAATTATTTATTTATTATTACATTATAGTAATTCTTTGCAACATAAGTTATAACAAAATTATGCGTTTTGCTTTAAACATGAGACTTTTAAAATTAATTGACGAATAAATATTTTTTATAGCCAGGGAAATAAAGATCTTTTTGATTGTAAAAATAAACGGTAAGTTAAAAGCAATATATAGAAATATTAATATACAGAAATATTAATTTATTTAAATATAGAAATTATTAAATATTTACTTATTTTTATATTTATAATTATTATTAAAAGTAACTTAGAATCTATTGAGTAGATTGAACTATTAAATAGAAAGTGACGTCAAACGCATAAAAACGTTATATTTTTTTATATATGCTATCTACAGAAACGCCTGTCAATTTGTTACATAAGTGAGATTATTTATCATCGTTTCTATATAATTCTTTAATGATCTAATAATTTACACTTTTCTACCGATTGTCCCTTTGCACTATTTCGTTTTTATCATCATTTTCATCTTTATCGATGTATAATGGATCTTTCATAGACGATGATAATTTGAACACCACTGGAATTACATTTAAAATAGGATTCGTCTTTTGCAAACATCGTATCCAAGATAGCAAAGAATCCTTCGAGGATGTGCCAGTGGCGCACATTGCGAAATATGTGCCGTCGCTTTGCTCGTGGACCGTAGGAGCAGGAATTATTTCTTTTTTGTCCCAGAAAGGTATTTTAATATCTGAAACATCTACAAAAAAGAAAAATAATATTAATATTTTCCTATTAAAATAATTTGAATATTTAGTACGTTTATCTAATTTATAATATTATAATAAAATTAATAATAATAATAACTTATATTATTACAATTAATTTATAGATACACCTATAATAGATAATAGATTATGGATACTTGAAAATTTCATTATTCTATAGCCAAAATGATAAAATTTGTAAAAAAATTTGTAACAAAATAGATGAAATATTACTCTTGTATTAATGGATATTAATGGATTTAGTTAATTATTTACCATCAGGATTTTCATAATCATTTTTCTTTTCTTTGGCCTCTCCCCTCAGGACAAAATAATCTATACACTGATCTGCAACCCAAACTGTGTATGGTCCTTCAACAAAAATTGGATTATTAGGGGAGTGGGTTTGCAAAAGTTCCTCCTGTACACTACTCATTGCAGATACGATCCATGTGTTATCAATGGCATCCTCTATGTCCTTGGTCTTAAACTCTGTAATCTTGGTCTGCACATCCATACTGGATATCTTATTCATTGCAAGTCTAGCAAGCACTAGCGGATCTTTGGGTGCTGGCCTCGGACAAGGCCAAGGATTCAGATTGGCAAACTTGGGCATCCAGTATACCATCCTCCAGAATTTCTTCAATGGCAACCCATGTTTCCCAAAGATATTCAGCAACATATCCTCCATCTCCGAGTCTGGCATCACAGAGTTGTGCTCCATCTTGCAGAGCAGATGGACAGCGACTTCCTGCTGTTTGGGGTAGTGCATAAATATGTCCTGGAAGTAATTGCGCGGGACAAACTTGCCCTTGGGCAGCACGTCCAGGAGAGACTTATATACCGCTAGATCTCGGTTCACGCCGAATTCATCCATGTACTTGAGGGCCACCTGAATGAACTCCACGTGACCACGTCTCATCTCATTGTTGTTCTTATACTGGCGCAGGATGTCCAGGAAGGTCTCCTTCTCCTTGTTCTCCATATTCGCAAAGGCATGGAGAACGAGGGCTGATGGTTTGTCGTTCTTGTCATTTTTCTTACCCCGGTACTGACTGATGTGAACAGCACGGCTCCATGTCCGACTCTCAGTTTCACGTAACGACTGCTTCAACAACACAGAGACACTTGACGCGAGGACGTTCCGGGTGATTTGCGAAAGCATATTTACCGATGTGCTCCTTCGAATTGGCTAACATTTCATTTTTGATTGACTAAACTGAATTTCATTTGTGCGCCCGAAAGGTTATGACTCCCTAGTAGTGATCTACGGAGCTAACCTCTTTTTCTAACCTTCTCTTTCGCACTGTGCGCCATTTTGGCAGGTAAGGATGTTGCTTTTTTGAAGTGTTTGTATTTTGTATTATGCCTTCTTTCTCGAACGTATAATTACATTATTATTTATTTCATTTTACGTGCAGAAAGTGTAACAAAGTACAAAGCATCTGTGGGCAGTCACACATTTGTGATCTGTGCAGGCAAATTATGAAGATTTTTCAATGAGTGACGCAATGAGTGAGAATTTAGAGAACATTAATCCGAAACTTTACAAGAAATTGGATGCTCGAGAAATTACAGCTGAAGAGCATAACGAAGATGTTGCGGATGAATTTGACGCGCGAGAGATTTTCGGTATGTAACCTCCAAATATGTTATAGATAACTGAATATTAAACTGTTTATCCGATTTTATAAACTTGCTTAGAAATATTCAAAATATTATTTCAAGATATTTTATTAACTAGAACTTTATTACTTTATTTACTTTATCATTTACTATATTTTATTAAAGAATAATCTTTATCATAAATAAGATGAAAATATTGATAATACTGATAATTTACAGATATAATTAGGAATATCAACGATCCAGAGCATCCTTTGACTTTAGAGGAATTAAATGTGGTGGAACAGAATCTCATTGAGGTAAGATATTGCCAAAAAAATATATATATTGTATTACTATATTTTAGAATTATTAAAAATTTGATACTACAGGTTGACGACAAAAGGAACAAAGTGGATGTAAAGTTTACACCTACAATTCCACATTGCAGTATGGCTACTTTGATTGGATTGTCAATTCGAGTACAATTGTTACGCGCATTACCTGCTAGGTTCAAGGTTAGTGTGGAGATATCCCCAGGTACTCACTTTTCGGAGGCAGCAGTAAACAAGCAACTTGCGGATAAGGAAAGGGTGGCTGCGGCTTTAGAAAATTCTATGCTACTTGGTGTGATTAATCAGTGTTTGGCACCGAAAAATTAGTGAATTTATTACAATATGGATAGTGAGGGAAAGGTAAAATGAAATATGCAGCACATAGAAAGTTAATATAATCTATTCTGTGCAGCCACGCATGTGTTGTTTGATGCACTTTCTTTGTGGTGGAAATTAAAATAATAACTATCGCCAATTAGGGGGTCATCAAATTGATTCGCTGTATTCTTTCATTCATTTTATATATGTATATATGTATATATATCGCAATTAAAAAAAAATATATATTTATCTGTACAATTTTCCGATATCATACACTACGTGCTGCTCCGGTGATACTATATACTTCATTAATGTGTTAAGTCTAAGCCGCTCCTTAAGAAGACATCATTTGTCCATTTCCATTAATGCGGATTAACTTTAATCTCGATTCAACCTACCTCTTCTATCTATTTCATTCTAATGAAAAGATGAAGAGCAAATTAAACCGAGAGTAAAATTAATAAACATCGGTAAAAGTGGACCGGGTAGTTAATCGCGCGAACAATGCCTCGCAAATCAGAAAATACGCGTTTCCCTCGCAAATCTATGTAGATCTATACAAATCTATGATATGTCATTAAGGAACGAATCAAATTGCATACGGTCTAAATTTCACTGGCTAAAATGTGTAGCCTAATCCTTCGTCGAAAAATATACTTAAAAATAATCTCCGTCCCGTAAAATATATCCTATATTGCATCGTTCCCTCTAACTGCGTGTATATCGTGTTTTCTACGAACGCGATGATCACGGGCATTATAGTCCCTCCGATGAATTTTTTATGGCTAGGCTATCGGTAGGACGTGACTACTTATGTAGTTTGTGCTGCTTCGCAGTATTCGTACGATCAACGATTATATGCTCTGACACGTGTCACGAAATCTATCTATACCTTTAATTTTGACATGACGCAAAGTAGCAAATAACCTGCTTAAGCTCTAAAAATAGAATACTTGCGTTCAATTGCGAATCATCTATTTCGCAACACGATGGTCGAGAGAATTCGTCAAAGATTTTAAGTATCATAAGCAGATTGCGGACTTTTATACAAATACGTAAGAAAATGAACAGAAAAGTTTTGTCGAGAAAAAATATCTTTTTATTATACGTCAATAAAAAAATTGCGTTTCTTTTTAATTGTATTTAATTGCTGTTAATTTATTTTTCTTATACTTTGTGAATCTAAAACTCAAAGTTAGAATAAAAATGGCGTGTCGTCTTTATTTCAATAAATTAAGACAAAAATTTCTCTCTTCCAAGATAATTGAAATTCTAAAATACCGAGGCATTAATTAATGATGATTCCATGTATTTGCATAAACGCCTGCGTTTTTAATCGCGAATAATCGCGTCTCATTGCCGCATTATGTTATGTTCCCTTATTATACAGTTAACACAATGTAACATTCTAATTTAAATACTTTTGCAAATGAAAATGAAAATCGCTGAAGAAGCTCGCTTAATTGCTGTGTTCGCTAATTGCGATAAATCGCAATTGATTTAAATTAGGCCTTAAGAGAGGCCTTCTGAGTTTATAAATCTCAAGCATTATTCTTGTACTTTGATTGTCCGTACACGAAAACTCGCTGAAAAGTAAAAAAGCTCACGATTTAAGGCGTCAAGCGCGTGTTTCGCGTTGATTTCACAAGTCAAGCTTTAAATTTATTTACGATAATTATTACTTAAATTTATTGCGCTGACGAAATTGTATTTACTATTGATTGCGAATCTAAATTAGATTATAGATTACGAAGATAAATTTGTAATCAATAAAAATGTATAATAAAGTTAAGTAACGATAATTGCAAACGCTTGTTCTCGCTTCATATTTGCTCTCTGTAGGCGTCGACAATTAAAACGTTTTTAAGTACAAAACGTGGAGGTATAATCCGATCTGGTCGGTATCACTGTCGGTTTCTGCGTCGCGAAAAGATTATGATAAATGCAACAGGTTCTGGATCGGCTTCTCTTTTTTTTTTTTTTTTTAGCGAACGAATCGAAGCACGAAATAGCAATCGAGAAACGTGCAGGACGGTAATTTTAACTGAAATCCGCTTGAACTTTTAAGCGTCGCTCGGTCAAGCTTCGGGTGTCAAGCGAACGTGTTACACATTTTTTTCGCATTAACGTTTCGTCGTTGGGGAATATTAGTGGTCACCAATCCACGAGTCGCGTATAATAAAATTGACTTGAATGTCGTTGCGATTTGCGTCGCGCCGGAATGTTCAATATGCATATCCTTGGAAAGCGCGCGATCGATTGCCAAACAGTCGTCAAATGCAATGATAAAAAAGTTATAAATAATTTCACGTACACGAGATGGATCGTGCAGAGGCGTAAGCCAAAATGATGTAAGCTCGCATATTTCTAGTCAATCACCTGTGCTCAGCAGTCGTCCCGGCTGTAGTCAATCTTAGAATTAACAATTGTAAAATTCTCCTTTTGTAAATCTAAACTTCTAAACTTCGATAAATGCGAGCAAATTTATTCTTGCCATTTATCAAATGTAGAGAATTTTGTAATATATTATCATTATATATCGTACTAGTTAATTATTAATTTAATCCCAGATTAGCGGTCACGAATCAAACTTATTCGCTCGAATGCGAGTAAAATTTGCAGAACTATAAAAACAATTTTTACGTTATTTTTACGTTCAAATTAAGTTTTCGTTCGTCGCTTAGTAATAGAGTAAAAAACAAGTAATTCAAGGTCGAAAGATAAAGTAAAAGAGCTTACTCAACGCGTAATGCAAATGATTTCTAAACAAGCTTGGAAATGTTATAACATTCGTGACTGTAATGGATTTAAATCAATTTGCGATTGATTAAACTGAATGTGTGTCGATGAACTTGAATTCGATTAAAAATAAATAAAAGGAATATAAAATATTAAACAAATAAGTGTATATAAATTGACATGTTCGAACAAGGAATAAATAAATCAAGGCATTGGCCGAGTAATCTCATAAGCAAATCTCTTGAATTGCTTATTCCTTGTAAAATATATATATATGTATATATATTCCTTGTAATATATATATATATATATATATATATATTTAAAAAAAAATTACTAATAGTACATAAAATAATATATATAAATATTACTTTTATCTTTCTGAAATATTAAACATTTAACCGTTTAAATATATGATTATGATCAATTTGATCGTAATTTTCATAACTCAAAGTAAATAAAATGGCGTAGTTAATCGTTTTTGTAGCTAGATCAAAATCCATTACGGTCGAAAACATTATTAGACGAACGGAAAAGATATCCGTTTTTCTTTTTATTTTTAGTGCAAGAATGACGCGGAAAAAGGATGAACGAATTTTTTTATCAACTTATGACGTAAGATATCGTGACCACGGGTAACAGGGCAAGACAAAGGAACTGCGCCTTCGAAAGCGTCGTGAAGCGGAATCGCGGCCTTGAAGACCGACCGTTCGACGACCTCATTCGGCTTGTTCACACAGACCAGCTGAAGCACGTCGATTCCTGAACCGAGTCCTGAGCTCGCCTCGTGTAGACCTTCAGTAGTTGGCAGTGTACCCTGCATAAATATTTAAGATTATGACCATATTCAACAGAATGTTTATTTTGCAACTGTTGGAGGGTGCCTGTGCTTACTAGAAAAGTATCTGAGATGATAGTTTGATTTTATGAAATGATGTGGATTTTCGGAAAACGCTTGGATAAATGTGACCCCCAATTTGCTCTCGAATGCATTGGACTCGTGACTCAGAGTTTACTTTAGAATTCATTTCTGGCCAAATGACTCTTTACATAAATTTTTGAGGACATGGGAAATAAGTTCAATTCTAATCTTATTTCCCATTCCAATGTCCTTTACCGGAGAATTAATTCCGAAAAGTTTTGATCAATTCTTGAGAAATTTGTCATTCGTTATTTGCTTTTTTTCCCTCAAAATCCTATATGAAAACGTGAAAAATTTACGGCAGAGAACTTCCAGCAGTTGCAAAATAACGTTCTGTTGAGCGTGGCCAATGTTTTCCGTCGATTCGGAATAAGGTTTCGTTTCGCTCTATAATTACGAGATTACGTCGCGTGTGTTACGAGAAGGCACACGGCTATTATACTCCAAATTTCGCATACATGTAGGCGAGTTTTCGATAAGATAAAAATTCTCGAGTGTATGTATAATCGGAGGGCTCAAATAGCGGCGCGACAGCCGAGATATAACATTATCTATAATATAAAACTCTCGTATTATATCCGATAACGCGATCGCTATCGCTATGCTGTTTACTCGCCTGATTTTCACATTGGTGCTGTCGATCACCTCGCCGTCGCAATTCCACACGCTGAGTCGAGGGTTCGAACGGCCCGCGTTCATCCCGCTTTCGACGTGCAGCGTCGGCAAGGCGCGGAATGTGAACTCTCTTGCTCGGTAGACCTCGACGAATGGTAGCTCGTACTGCAACAGAGTTGCCGGCACCTCGTTACTTTCATCCCCGTTTCTTTCGATCGTTTCGCGATCGTAGTAGCGGCATAATTATTACGTGATTTACTAATCTAAAAATGTTAATTTGCGTAATCTCAAAGAGCTTGAGATGCTTCGAAGCGCAATGTAAACAACATTAGGTGAATGATGATTGTTCAAACATTGAATTTTCCTTGCTTTTTTTTTTACGATTGAATTTTACGATTGAACAATTGCTTATGTATTTAAATCTGCGAGCTCAGACGTAATGAAGAATAAGAAACAAAGAATTAAATATAGAGAATTAAGGACAGGAAAATATTTTCGACCGATGGAGGAATATCTTGGATGGAGGAATTCCTTGATTGTGTACCGAATTATAGATTTCTAAATATCGAAATTTAATTCTCTATTCCTAATTCTTTTTTTAATTCTATTCCTTGTTCCTTATTTTTTTTTATTATGTCTTTTTTTTTTGCGAACCTGTTGTAAACGATTATGTCTTTTTGTTGCGAACCTGTTGTAAACGATTGATTCGATAAATTCAATGTTCAAGCAAAAGAGTGAATTGATAGTGACGATAATAACGATAGTGAAGATAATTGACGATAATCGTCCGTGTAAATGGCTGAGACTCGTGCGTACCAGAGTCTTTCGTTTGCTGGAGAGCCTAAGCAACAATCGGATGTTGTTTATTAGGGACGTGTGTCGAATTAAGATCACATCCACGCAGCCATCGCCTATGTGACAGTGAGGACTGAAGCCCATGGGACTCCTCGAACACGCGCACGACACATTCGCGCCGTTCACCATGAAGAACTTCCCTCTGACCGTCACCCATCCTATATGGGAACAAAAACATTATTTGCTTAATTCGACTTTGCCGACTTGAATCGACTTCGTAACTTGTTATATACTTGTTATATTTATTCTCTTCCGTTTTTTAACACGTACTAGAGATTTCCTCATCGGGGATGCTGTTGTGCATATGCTGCACGCATCGCAAACAGTTCTTCATGCATCTGGTGCTACCTGCCGGATGACAAGGATCCGATAGCAACTCGATTTCACCCTCGTAACCCTTATTCGCTATTATTTTTTTGAATCCTGGGAACAAAAAGATTTAATTAGTTCAACGTCAACTAGAGATAAATAAAATATTTTTTACTAATCGAATCGAATCAAATCGAATCGTCGAATAATATAACTTTTAATTAACAACATAGCTATTGTTGTAAAATCATCACGCGTGAAACAGAACGCATTCTTTATTTAACGGGAAATATGATATCTATAATATTGTTGGTATGTGAATTGAAATATTTGAATTATGTTAATTATTATTTGAATCTCTTAAATTCGAAATTTTCAGGAGGTTCAGATTCAAACCATAGAAATTCAAATCCGAATGAAATCGAATCTTATCTAATTCGTATTCATTCAATTTATCAATTCTATTCAATTCGTATTCGAATAGTTCACTCATCTCTAATATCAATTATATCCATGTTTATTAATTATATATGAATACGTTTACGATAGGTAATTTAATTTATTTATTTATTCAAGATCAGCAGATTATTTGTATTCAACTCGAGCAATTTAACTAAAGATTCTCCGCGTAAAATAAAACGGATCAGATTCCTTACCGGACCAATCGTATCTATGGGGTCCCATCCATCGGAACTTCTCGCTGTCGCGGATGACGTCGCCCAGGTAGCCGTAGCTGAGCACGCTGGCGTACAACCTGAGCAAGGTGCGATTGTTGTGAACCGACGAGATGTCCAGGCCGATCGAGTCGCCGAAGATGATATGTATGGCAGCGGTTTGCACGTCGGTGGTGCCGTGCAGGCTGTAGGCAACCGTGTCGGTGCTACCGCTTGGTATGACGCCGACGGGTAAGGCGGGACCGGGCAGCCTGGCGTCAGGGTCGTTCGGATCGATGTGCTGATCCTTCGCCGCCCGCAGAATCAACCCGTTGAACACCTCGGCGAACGTTCCGTCGCCACCGATGCACAGCACCGCCTATCGAACAGTGAAGAGTTAAAGTAAGAGGATAGAGTCTTCCAACGCTACATATAGCGTAAACGCATAAAACCTCTCTGTAATCCTAGAAATTTAAATCGATTTGTAGAGCCGAGAAATTTCGACAAATATTTAAAGATTTATATAATTTTTTCTTTTTTGAAGAAATACGTTCTGAACGTGTTGCAAAAGTTCAAAAATCGACAAATCGTTTGATCCTCCGATTTCTTACGATTTAAATAATATCTAGTATTTTTATTACATAAATCAAGCTAGATTTACAATTTTCTGGATAGTAGATGACTGATCAATATATAAAAAAAATGATATAAAGAGAATATAGAGAAATAACTTATTTTGATAAAGATAATAATAATTCTAAATATAAATTTAGAGAGAGACCTAAAAATTCTCTCTCCCTCAATGAATTTTCTGAATTTGCGCAACAGATACAAATATATTTATTCGCCGAGTTGCGGCCTTTACTTCGCATGAAAGTAATAGAATGTTAGCCTCGCAAGAACAGGACTCACATGTAGGTCACTCAAGTCGACCGTGAGTAGAGCGTCGCGAATGTGGCCGGCACGCTCGGTAACCATCATCTTCGTCTCGATGCCGGCGATGGTCATGAGTGGCTGCACGTCCTTCTCCCAGATTTTAACACCTTTTTTCTTACCGCCTATGGGATTGATAAACAGCATCACCTTTCGCGGCCGATTCGACAGACCTGGAACAATCGCAAACTGCGAATTAAATTTTTTAATCCCTCTTTTAATTTTAGGAATTTTTTACGTGTTGGCCTTTCAATTTTCCAACTCCAAGAATTTTTTTGTTTGTTTTTTAATTATTTATTTCGTTTCTATATCGCGCAAAAATCTATTCATAGAGATGAAAGATCGATATAAAATCTAAAAAGTGAGTTGGAAGAGCACAACATTAATCTTATCGTGTGTTAATTGATATTATTTAATTCGTGGAACTCTTGTAGATTAAGCGAACGAGGTTTCTGAATCGAAGTTTCTTTCTTCTTAAGCAACTGTATTTTAAAGACAAAAATGGATCAAACAGAGGATTACAGGGGGATGATAAAATTTTAATCATGCAAAATGCCCCGATCGATCTTCTGTACGACACGCGATGCTACGTCGATAATCGAACGGGTTTTTTTTTTTTTTCGTGAAAACGACGATTACACGGGCATGGCAAACCCCCAGATCAATACCGTAGCTGTTGGTTCGCGATGACGGTCGGCAGGGGTAGTTTAGAGCACGCCCACTCTGTTTCCTCGACATTCATTAAAATTTGCACTCTCTTTCTCTCTTTCTCTTTTCCTCCCGTTTTCTCTCTCTCTCTCTCTCTCTCTCTCTCTCTCTCTCTCTTTCTGGACCCTCGCGCAGCATCACTGCGTCCCGAATGAGATGAGAGATCTCGCTTGATTCCTTTCGCGACGCTTTTAACCGAAGCTGCGAATCCAATTTAACTCGAGAAATCTGGAAACAGCGAAATTGGAGAAACTGGCGAAAACGCGCGAACGACCAAACAGGAAAGTGGCAGGCAACGATATTCGATCGGGAAAGTATTGAGATTCGTAAACGAGAATTGACGAATCGAACGTTGGTCTCCGGCTTGAAAGCTGTAACTAAATAATGAAACCGGAGAGCGCGGAGCGGCAATTTAATTCGGAAACTATCGGAATACGTGGAATTAAATGGACGCGATAAAACTTTCATGCAAACTGCAACCAATTTGCCGGCTACGCTGGGCTATCAAAGTTTTAGGGTCACCGTGTATATTCCCGTAAACGCGAACCTTTCATCGCGATTTACGTCGATCCCAACTGGGTTAACTGGCTGCCTAGACTTTGCATACTGCGTTTCTGACTCTAATTATGACGAAAAAAAAAAAAAATATATTAGGAAAGGCGGTTGTTTATTGCGAAAACATTTCGCTTTATAATTCAGCAATAATCTTATCTTCAAATCTTATCTTTAACTTATCTTTGAGTCTATATATGTGTATATGTGTGTGTGTGTGTGTGTGTGTGTGTGTGTGTGTGTGTGTGTGTGTGTGTGTGTGTGTGTGTGTGTATATATATATATATATATAACTCGAGATTATAAAGATTATAAAGATTCGATTTGTTTCGAATTTACAACATATTATTTCTTTACAGAGAATTCTTACCGAGAATTATAAAAAATTATATTAAAATAATTTAAAAATAATCCATTTAATTCAGCTCACTTCAACTTACTATAATTCTGATACTTCTGTTTTTTTAATTTTCAATTACAGATCTTATTTTTTGTAAGATCTAGTTTTAATTTTTCTTAATATTTGATTTATATAATCATTCAAAATTATGAAAATATTATGTTAATGTTCACTCGGAGTTAGCAAGTTTATTATTAATTTATGTCACGTTGATTTTTTTCTTGATGACGAATTTGATCAACTGTTTTCCTCATTCTTCTTTTTCATCCTGCAAACAAGTGTAAGAGTAAGAAAATATGTGGCTTTTTTTATAAGTAATGGAAAAATTTTTATGTACGAACGCAAATGAGTTTTGCTCGCAGCACATCAGCTTCAATACATACATGTATTACTAAACTAATACATGTGCACTTTCTTAATCGCATGCAGGATGTAGAAAATTATAGTCGTGTCAATAATTCTCCATGTTACTTATATTTGATGTGCCTTTTGATACGAAGTTTCTACTTGTCATTTTACATGATGTAATACTGACAGTTTTGATATTAAACATGCTTGAATTTTTTGCTCCATAATCCAATTTCACGACTTTATATATACATTACATGACTATTTTTTGAATATTTTGAATGCTGAACCGGATTAGTAAAAATATTTCAAACAAAATTTATAGAATTTTGAGGAGAGAAAAGGTTGTCAATTTAAAATTTCTAACTCTTTTCAAAAATATCTTAAAAAGTAACATCATCAAAAATAAAATCTCATATTTTTGAATGCATTAATCGACACGATTTTTAATCCTATTAAAACTAAAGTAAAAATCATAATTTATTTTAATATACTTTTCTAAACAGAATAAAGTAAACCCATCGACGTCAAAAAATATTTTGTTTCTAAAAAAAATATTTATATTGTAAAATGTATATTTTTTTAAACCTACGTTTCCTTCACACGAACATATTTATCTCTTTATTTTGCTCATAAAAATATTATAATAAAATTATCAAAAAAAGTGTATATTTTATTTACATAATATTTTATTAATATTTATATGTGTAGTATTTTATTTTATATATATTAGAGTTATAACGAACGTTGATCAGAGCCGCTTTCCGAAGTTTCGCGAGTAAATGCTCCGATAAATTTAAAATGATGATCCGGAATCGTCGCGCGCGATTGACGACTCACCCAGGAGGTAATTGCGAATGGTTTTCACCCACGAGGCCACCTGCCTGGGGTCCGTGTGGCTCATGGTCACGCTGTGATGTCTCCATTTATTTTTCGGTCCACGAACAGCGTAGTGCAGAATGAAGTTCGTCGGGCACACCGTCGTGGGCGAGGTCGGCTGCGTCGGCTGCTTTTCCTTAACGTTCACACCCGGTATCCAATCGTCGCCGTAGCGCACCGCCAGAACGTCCGTCAACGGTAGGGTCCATCTGGCTGGAAAGAACAGCATGAACGAGAGGATTATCATGGTGGTTCATGAGAGTGAACTTATCAAAGGCTTTGTTTGCTGTTATATTTAATTAACCTTTCATAATTCAAATTTTTTTGATGCTTGAAAAACTTCGCACAACGTAAGTGTAAACGCTGACCTTGGAAAATAATAAACTGACAATTTATTATCAATTTTTATTTTAAGTATTTTATTCTAAAAATCAGACTCCTGATTCTTTTTTAATATAAACTCAGATCGTTTGGTTACCTAAGAATGACACAATAGTAAAATTCTACGTTAAATTATGGTAAAAATAAATAAATATATATATATATATTACTTAGAATAAAATACTTAAAATAAAAATTGATAATAAATTGTCAATTTATTATTTTCCAAGGTCAGTGTTTTATATATATATATATATATATACATAGGGTTACCATCCATTCTCTTTTCCTCGGACACTGTCCTCTTTTTTTAAGGCGTCCGGGAATATCCAAGGGGATTTTTTTGAAAGCGTCCGGGATAATTATAAGCGTCCAGGATTTCAAGAAATCTTCTAAATATTTTGTTTTGGTTCCTCTCGCATTACCAACTTACTCTGCATTACCAAATAGCACAGATATCACATAAAAGAGTTAAAATTTTTTAATTTTAATACCTAATAAAACTAATACCTAATAAAACTTAAACTAAACCTATAATAAAACTTTTTATTTTAAATCAAAATAGTCTGTATTTATTTAGTATCCAGTTCAAGTTTCTCTTTGCTCTGAATGCTAATGAACAATTTTTAGATGTGAAATAATGATTCATATACTGTTCTAATAAATTTGATTAATTTAAGCGTATTTTTATTCAGGGTTGCAATCGAAATATCCAGGGTTTTTGACTTGTAAGTCCTAGTTTTGAAAATTTTAATATGGCAACCCTATATATATATATATATATATATATATATATATATATATATATATATATATATTAATTAACTTTCAGATAAATATCACTAACAAGCTCGATAAGATAGCTTAAATTTGACTCAAGCTTATAGCTTTCCGAAGAAATACTTAATACGTGATAGTGAATGTTGACTTATTGATTACTTTATCAACATCGTAAAGTTCATTTTCGTATCAATTCACGAGATTTAATCAGACATATATTATCATTATGCTCCATGTTATATATATATATATATATATATATATATATTTAATATAATTTTGTTAGAAAAACAGACAAAGAAAAAGAAAGAACATTTTACGCAGTTATCTGACAGAGGTGAACTGCAGGGAACGGTACTTGACGCGTAAGGCGTTGCGCAATACTTCCAATTACCAAGTTACGTGTTACAGAGAGCAGGTGTATGCCAGGATGCAGGAAAATAGCACGGGCTAGATTATTATTTTGTGAACAGAAAAAGAGAAAGAGAGAGAGAGAGAGAGAGAGAGAGAGAGAGAGGGGGGGAGAGGAAGGGAGGGAGGAAGGGAATGAAATACCGACTTGCTTCAAGTTGTTTTATCGCTGTTTCGAGAAAAGAGATGCATCATCATGTATTGTCTGCAACTTTTCCATTTATTGCAAGCTTTATACGTTAAATCATATATACTACTTGTCAAAAGTCTGAGCACGCACAATTTCGTCGTTTTCAATTGCAGTCATCATACGATCTGTTTAGAGCTATGATGCAACAATCAAATTGACTATAATCATATCTCAGTGATTAGATATTTAATATTTCGAAAAGATACATCGAAGATATGATTATATAAAAAAAAAAAAATTACTTCACAATAAATCTATCAATGATTTGATATTTTACACTTCTTTTAAGAACCTTTAATCGAATTTGAGTTCATGACACATATTCAGTTTAATCGATCTTGAATCGATTTCAAAGCCAGACAAAAACGGTGCATCTCTTTCAGTTAAATTAAAAGTTAAGAACAAATAAGCTTTACCAAAAATATTTTATTGTTATCACACAAAAAAATATACCTATATAGTTCATATTTTCTTATATTTTTTGTGTTACATCAATAAAATCTTTTTGAAAGCTTATTTCTGTTATTTTTAATTTAACCGGAAAAGGTATAGTGCATGCTCAAACTTTTGCCAAGTAATATAGTATATATTTTTCTTTCATATTTACTTTGACTCGACGCAAATGCAATTACATCGAATCCTTCGAACGCGCAAACGAGATCGTCCAAGCTTTTATTTTTTTTTTTTTTTTTTGTTGACGCGCGTGAGAGAGACCTTTCCTCGATATATTTTGACTCGCTTCTCTCACACAACATTTCCTTGAACACACGGGAGTAATTCGCAGAATATTTTCTTATCTCATCTCTTGCTTATCGCATCTCTTGTTGATAGATTGCGAAGTGCAGTTAGGATATCTCGCGCTTCAATCATTTGTCAAAGCAACGTTAATTTCAACGAACAGCTACCTAATGACGTTTATTATTATGTGATTAATCAGTTGTAATTTAGGGTCATTTTTTTCAACACTATCGCGGAAACAAATTAATATTGGTATAGTATGTCAATTGCATGCGTTTGCAGCTCGGAGTTATCAGGAATTATTACACAAATGATCGTGATTTACGTCACGTATGCACTTGCCGAATTGGGAAAAAAAAAAAAAAAAAAAACAGTTATCCGTTCCAGTTACATTTATCCGAAATTGATAAAACGTTTTAATGTTTTTCCAATTTTTTTGATATCAAAATTATCCGATTTAATTGTCTTGAATAGTTCGTAAAATAATTTCTTACTTCTAGTAGTATAATTCAACAGCTGTAGTGAAGAAATAAAAAGAAGAATAAAGCAGAAGAAAGAAAGAAAGTGCAGAAGAAGAGCAATAAGGTAAAAAGAAGAAAGAAAGAATTCAGAAGAAAACAATTCCTTTTTACATTACTTCAAGTACTAAATTTTGGAAAAGCTTCCATTTTTACCTATTTATTTCATAAGCAGGAGTTCCTTAAATTTACAAAAATCTGGATGACCTCACGTTTGTAAATCTTCGAAAGAGTAATTGATTTCGGGTCAAGTCCCGAGTCAAGGTGCGCACTTTGAAATGATGCACGATGCATCGGGAAGAGGACGCATATGCCACCGTGGCGCACGTGGCGGAATATTTTTAGCGGCGATGATTTCTTGCGGTTTGCGGAGTATCGCGAGCGGAGATTCGCCGTACATCTCGGAACAGCCATTCGCTCGAATGGAATTGTCATGCCGATCGCGGCTAACGAATGGTTGTTATGTCGAGGACCGATCCATCGTAGCGATGTGCTACGCGTCGCGATCGACCTTAATAAAATGGCAGTTATTGTTCCGTATGTACAATACTTCCTTGTGCGTCGCGAGAGATGCCGATTAATTTTTCAATTTCTCGTTTGCTCAGGCAATTTATAATTTATATTATTTATATTATTATTTTTATAATCAGATTTCAGGATAATCAGATTTCAAGGGAGAGAAGTTATTTTATTTATTTGTCGCGCACTTAGATCTGTGTAATTCCAATTTTATTTCTTTACGTAATATGTAAATTCATAAATGGAATTTTATTCTGTATTCTGATATGAATTATAAAAAAATGAATAATTGATACTTATAGTGCGCTAATTATTGCATAATATTTTTGTGTATAATGTATTTGTGTGTATAATGTATTTTAATTTAACGTTTTAATTCACTTCGATTATAGTATATCTAAAGTAAGATTTAGAAGATTCGATTCGATGACACCCAACTGTTTTATGAGTGATGTGAGTGAGTGTCAATGTGTTAATAACCATTAATTTTCGAATCAATAATTAGTCTACAACGATGCTTGCCATAAGTTAAATAAGATATCATTCTTTAGAAGTTTAAACGCTCTTAAGCTAATCGATTGATTTGCATTACTGTGAAAAAAGACGAACGGGTTTTATTAACAAACTCGATGAGGCTAGGAGAAAAAAAATGGAAATCAAACGTAGAATTAAGAAATTTTTGGGCGAAGAATGTATGCAAAGTTTGCGTTAACTATGTGAGTTTTACGTTTGAATCGGGTCATTTTGATATTTGCGTGTACGTTTAATAGCATGCTCCGTCTCTCGCGTGTTACGTAAATGTTGTATATACCATAAGCGACTCTTTAACAGTAACACTAACAATAAGATGAAATACGTGAAAATGAATACGCGAATTTCGTGGCAACGATTTCAAATTAGTTACGTCACTACGTCTGAATCACTACCTTTGCATAATTAAGATAGTACAAGCAACGTATTTCAATGTCATCGTTAGTATCAGTTATTTATGTAGGTAGAAGAATATTTTATAATGACATTCAACTTACATAATATGTAATAAATAATGCACAAAAATAATTACACAAAAATGTAATAAAGTCAATGGATAATTAATAATAAATTTTGATAATTTATTTCAAATAATTTACAGTGAGAAGTGATTTTAAAAGATCTTTTAAATTACACTTAAACAAGGTATATTAAACAAGGTGTATAAATGAAAGAAAAAAAAATAAATAAATAATAATGAATTTCAACGATTTATTTCAAATTATAAACGAACTAGAAATGATTTGAAAATTCGAGAGGAAGCTTCGAAGAAAATTAACTTAAAAGAAAGTAACTAAATAAAGTAACAAAAAAAAAGAAATTAATAAGAAAATAATAAATAAATAACGAGTTTCCGGGATTTATTATTCCCTATTTACAGGAAAGAGTAAATTTTTTTCCGAAGAAGATTAAGGAAGACAATTCGCGCTTGTTAGAGACGATGCTCGTTCGCGCACGGCGATATCGCTTTCTTGCTTCGCGGACAGGTTTCTCCTGACCGGGAATAATAATAACGTCGCCGCAAGAAACACGGCGATTTGCCGAACGATGAAAAGTGAAAGAGACACCGCCAGTCGTTGCACTCGCCTTTGCTGCAACGCGCGAGGCTGCCCCGAAGCGGGCGGGCGGGTATTAAAGCCGGCGGGTCGTGTCGCCGTCGCGAAATTAGCGGCGCTATTTTCGAGCGGCGTTATCCTCCGTGAATATTTCCGGCACGTGCGATGCAGGCGGTAATAAAGAGGCTGCCTTCGTAAGGCTTTACGATCGAAATGACGACGGAAGTCCTAGCGTAACTGTCCGGAGTTGGTCCGAGAGGTAACGTTCGCGGTAAAGCGCGCCTCGCGCCAAAAAACAATCAACGACGCGTTCCGCGTGTTGAATAAAGTACTAATTGTCGAGAGACCCTTGTCGAGAGATTAATTTGAAACTATTTTCTTTTCCGCTTCTTCTGCTTTCTTCTTCTTCTTCTTCTCGATTGTCTTTAAAGCTTCTTTTCCGCTCTTCCGCTCTTTTTTCCGCCACGAGCGAAGGAAGAAGAGATTATTGCATCTTTCATTCAATTTTATTTTAATTAAAGTCTATCCGATCTATCGCTGGTTCCAGCTGAAATGCTATGTTGTAACTCTTACTCATTTAATAATTAGAATTTAATTCCGCTTTTTTCGCTGGCCGAAAAAATTATTATATATTTTTTTCTCAATTATTTTCATTAAAGTTCAATTGATAGCGCTTTCTCTCCACAAGCTGAAAGATCATTAATTATCATGTGTAAGGTCGGACAGGACATCCGGCATTACAAGGATTTTATTGTTGAATGTGGAGCATTTACGGAGTTGATAAATGTGGTTGTAAAAATAGGCGCGCTACCACCGACGGTTGATTATCGCTATTTTATTTAATATTCATGATGTTAATGTGCGCGGGCACGATATAAGGAAATGGAATGATATGCAAATCGCGTTCAAAAATGAGTATCGACATGTGTTCTACGTGAGTAGATCGTCAAAAGTTTATTAGTATTCCCCGTGCCGTCCTTGTCTCTCAAATTGCGAGTTATAAAGAAAATTCACACGTGAAAACCATCCTGAGTACAAAAAAGTCTTGCTACATTTCGTTTTTTACGTGGAAACAGTGACCTAAAAGTTGCTTTTTGAAAAAATTTGAGAAATTAAATTTACTTCATAATTAAAAATAATAATGTCAAATTAAAAATTTGAAACGATCTAAAAAATAATTGTAAAGTTATTTTTAAACTTAAATAATGAAGAAGATTTTTAAATCTAATTTCAAATCTAATTTCTGAACTTCTAACTTCTTTAATAAATCTTTTTCAAATTATTGTTATATCAATTTTCGATAATCAATATTTTTTAAGATCTCTCTCTCTCTCTCTCTCTCTCTCTCTCTCTCTCTCTCTCTCTCTCTCTTCCTTCTCTCTCTCTCTCTCTCTCTCTCTCTCTCTCTCTCTTTCTCTCTAATTTTAGTTAACACTTATATAAACGGATTTATTAAATTTAACTAAATTTATCAAATTTATTTTATAAATTACGTTATATATTTATATATAACGTTATATATTTATTTATTAATTATTTGTTTCCATTTTCTAAGAATTCTTAATATATTTAAATTGACTTAATCCGATTTAAAAGATATAAAAGCTTAGACTCTATTATCGTATTACAAATTGTGTTCGATAAAAATATTCCTTTTTAATGAGCTGCTTGATTTTGCAAATTGTCAGAACAACAAACAGTCCTTGTCGCGTTCCCTCGATTTTTAATAGCTGTCAACATGGCATTCGCACGCGATGTCTGCAACTGCAAAGGATGCTGTACCAATGGAAGGTCAAGGCTAGACACAATCAGCACACTACTGTTCTTAACGTGGCATCTCACACACACTTAACTTGTCACACACCGTTCCACCTTGTAGAAACTGAATTGCTTGAGTTATATTAATAAGCGCTCATTGGCCTTAAGAGAAATCGACCAGAGAAAGAGAGAGAAAGAGAAAGAGAGAACAACGTGTGCAAGCCGCATTTTAAACAATTATTATGTAACTCCGCGAATGCGAGAAGTACGTGCGATAAGATTCATCGTGAAGCGACCCTGAAGAAGATCGTTATTTACATAACGACTTTTTTTCGCGATCTTTATCAGTCGCGAATACGTGCGAATCGGTGGACTGCAAGTTGACGGTGAGATTTAAATGAGATTCGCACTGATGGATCTCAACGAGCACGTGTTTTTTTTTTTTTTTTTTCTTTCGTACGCCTGCCGATTAGTTCAGCGCGAGGTTAAATAGACAATAGAAAAGACTTAAAAGTAGTGATTACAGCTTTCGCATTTGAAAAACATGTAAAGCCGCGAGGAAATGGCGGAGGCAGCGAGTCAAAATATCGCGATAGCTAAGGTAAAAAAAGTAAACGGAGTGTGGCAAAAAACGAAAATGATTAAGCAAGTTTTTAACTCGAAATATTATAAATTTATCATTGCCTATTTGAACAAATTTCATATTTTATTCAAAATTCTTGTCTCGTGTTAGAAATGTGTATATCGTAGATTTTACGCGAACCGAATTGGATCGAATTGAATCTTATTTTTTTCGAATCCGAATCAACGAATTTTCTTCCAAATCAAATCAAAACGAATTACTCAAATAGAATAAAATCGTCGAAATATAATTTTTAATAACTTAATTAATATGAATTGAACATGTTGAATTGAACTTAGTACAAATATAACGAAATAATGTATTAAGATGGCTAATGTAAGTAATTTGCATTCGAATTTTTTTTTTTATTCGAAATTTTCAAATAATCAGATTCAAACCATTAAGATTTATATTATAGAATTTTGTTTGATTTCGCTTATCTGATTCAAATTCGAAATTTGAGTTTGCATTTGGTTCTATTCAACATCATTTATTTTGAACAATTTTAGATTTCTCAAATAGAACGAAGATCACAAAGGAATCTTTCTCATGTGTGACCTCGTCGAATAAAAGATTTTACATTCTCAAGAGTCTACGTTTAATTATATAATTTAATTATATAATCTTAACAATTTAACAAACTTGTTACGAACTTGTATACGACAGCGATCAAGAACAGAGCCAATTCCGTAATAAAATATTTGGCGTTCCTGCCAAAAGAAGAGGAATAGAAGTGGAACGATAATCCAATTGGCGTGGATTATTGTTCGTCTCTATTCGTCTCTCGAAGAGACGCATTCCAAGGAGAAAACCTTGGGAAAAACGCGAACGCGATCTATTGACTCGACCGATTGTCATTTGTCTGTCTACTAAGAATGAATTGGCAAATGATTGGACTATCAAACGAACGAATTTACCCCATTAGCTCCAAACGCCAAAAGCTAATTAAACGGCTCGTAGATTAAAGCGAATATTCGGCTCGATATTCTTGCGAAGAAGAATTATGTACCTATTGAACCTATATAATAACGACGATTCAACTGATTGCATCCAATCCGTTATTAATGCAAACTACCAGGCTCCGAAATGAGGTATTCATCTCCTCAAAAGGATCAAGGAAAAATGTTATTATATCTCACCGTCAGAATAATAATTCAACTAATAACGGCGAGGATTTATCCTTGAATCAAAGTCGCCTCGGGAGGAATTACGCAGGAGGATTAAAGTCGAGTTCGCCTCAATTAAAATACAATCTTGACCTTTAGGCCGACATTATATTTCAATATTTTTTTATTAAAAATCCGAATGCCGCGTGGCATTGATGGGACGATAATTTCATCAACGTAGCGTAACCCATTTATTTCCCTGAGTATTCGCTGAGGATTTCGCGTGAATCGAAAGGCCTTGGACATGATCGAGCATTCGACGTTAATAACAATCCTGGGAAGTGTTCCTACGTGAAAATTTCCGACGCGGTCGACGAGACGAGACGCTTACTGTAAGGCGGTCGCTCGGTCTCCCAGATGAGCGTGCCGCGATGAAAGTACACGCGACACCGCTTCTTCTTCACGACGAAGGTGTTGAGCAGCACCGATTTGGAGGCGGCACGCTGATCATCGGCGGGGCCGCCGGGAACGTCCTGCATCATCCTGAGGCCGCTGCATCGACGGGTTTCAGCGAAGCTGACGGCGTGGCCGCGACGTCATCTCCGAGGACGACCGCCGATTGACGCCAGCGACGCGGCGGCGACGAGAATCGGCGGTGACGGTGAGAAGGTCGTCGACGAGGAGGAGGATAAGCCGCGGAAGCCGGGAAGGAGTTGACGACGGCTCTCGTGAATCGACTCGCGATTGATCGAATTGCGAAAACGCTGCGCACTACACCGATCCCAACGTCCCGGTCGGACGCGCGAGCGAGACTGATCGCGAGTCCCGCGACCCGACGTGAAATCGGACGGGAGTGCGACGACGCGCTCGGTGCGCGTGCACCCGCCCCGTCCGCGCTGCAATGAGTCACATCTGTCAAAACGTAATGATCCAGATCCGCGCATCCCCGTCCCGATCCATGTTTTCATTCGACTTTTCACAGATGATAGAATTTCGAAATTCCAGCTTTATTCTAACTAAGAAAAAAATGTTTAACTTCTCGACTACTGGTCGAGGCTTACTGGTCGAACGATGAAAGATGATGATAATAAATTTTGGAAGAGAAACGAAAAAGAGATAATAATAATGTCAAAATAAATGTTAAAATAATGAATATTGTGACAATATCGTTTCGTGGAATTTGGAGAGATATGATATTCATTAGCATTTTGTTATAATATATTTTTTTGCCTTTTCATTCTTATTATATTTTATTATATCTTTATTTTTATAATAATTTTATTCTCACAATAATTAATAACTTTTGACAATTTATATTCATTTTGTTAAAATAGTTATAAAAGTTAACAATAATAATTATTAAAAAATATTTTTTTTTATTACACTTTCAAAGTTAAAATGAAATTATTGTATCTTTTAAAAACTTGATTTATTCAAATTCTTTTACTTTATATTTCTTGAATATTAGTATCATGACAGATATTCTAAAATCATATATTATATAAAATATAATATATTATATATTATGTTCAACAACTTCTGAATATATAAAATCTCAGGAGAAAAAGATCTTTTAAAATTTAAATGGATAAAAATACTTATAATTTTATAACGTTTGTAGATACATTTGTTTTCTTATCGATTATTATCTGATAATATAAATATCATTATTATTGACAATCGATAAGCGTGCAATATATGACATTTATGATATAATGGTCATTAATTAATGGCAATAGTATAGGATCGACTATTACTTGCAAATCTATTCATTAAGTCTCAATTTTCAATTACTTTTTTTTTTACATATGATATTACAATTAAATGTATGATACTAATTAAGAATCTTCATAAAATTCATTACTTTGTTATAAAATTAATCTTTTTAAACAATTGATTTCTTTTAAATAAAATAGGTACAATGAGAAAAAGTTCTATTTTTTATTAAATACGTTTCAGAATTTGGTTTACGACAATGATTCCACGTTCACAGTTCTGTTGACGTGTCTGAATATGATGCAAATATTTGATCCGCAAACATGATATACTTCGCTCATGCAAAGCTACTTGCGGATTATCTATGATGAATAGAGTCGTAAATTTGCTCGGAGAATGTTCGGACTAGGATTCATAATCGTATGATTGAGAGGAATGGATGTAGACATTCCACCGATATTACTCCATATAGAATAGCGAGGAATGAACATTGGAACTCGTGAGGAGTGGATCGTAGCCGCGATTTGCGCGGGAAACGTGAAGGGAGGCGAGTACCGACGCGATCGACTGGGCAGCATTCCAAGACGGTCGTACACCACGTATTTTACATGCCTGGCGACATTATGCCAAGAGTTCCATCAATGTCCAACAGGCACTTGTCGAATCTCCGCAATAATTCTATCCTCTACGTATTAATTTTTATGTGGAAACAAAGATTTTTGCGAGATTTTTATTCATAGATTATGCCGGCTCCATGCCTTAAAAAATAATCACATATAATAATTATAATAATATATAGCAATTATAATCATATAATCTTCATTATATATGAAACAATAATTAATACTAATTATATTTGAGAAACAATTCAGAAAGTTTAAAGATATATTTTCCTCTAATTTCTTCTGTTTTATCTTTTTAAAGTGTATACTAAAATTAATATAAAATCTAGACGCAAAGGAGACGTTATTTGAGAATCACTGTTGATCCACCAGCGCGCTGATTGGTGCTTCGCGATAACGTAGTGACTGAGTCAAATGACACAGTGAGCACGGGGAAAGGACCAATGAGCGACGCGGATTCCCTCACACGATAGACTTCGGTAAATTTCGCTGCCGCTACTTCGGCCGATATCGCTGTGATATTCATAGCACACATATATCGGTAAATTGTAACACTGACTGTTCTATACGATCGCCAATGTGCGAATGTGCGAACGCGGTTCGTCTATGCTAGATCAATGCGGATTAAATATGAATATCATTCGCGTCCGATGAGCGACGAATAGATACGTATGTCATTCGCGCGAAATGCATAAATTCCCAGTAAAATATTTGTGAAAAGAAACAACGTTGCGATGACGAGATCAGCAATCTGCACAGGCGATCATGTAGTTTATGCGATCGTTTAGATACTTAGATTATATTAAGGAAATGATCCTTTTAAAAAGGATCTTGTGCCAAAGAGAGACAGATAAATCATAAAAATAGCTCTCCAGCTTTCTTTAACAAAATAAAATAAGAAAGAACTAAGTTACATTTTAAATCCATCGTACATTTTAAATTATCTAATGCCTTTATCTTCCTAATTTGCCGCGTGTCGAACTGTGTTATTTTCCCTTCGAATACATCATGACTTTAAGATTCGAAGTGCCTCGTTGAGTTGAATTCTTCGAACGAACTCGGCCGGAGTCAAGTATATAGTCCTGGCGACAAAGGAGAAACTTGAACGCGCGAGAACGGTGGGCGGCGCGTGGCGCGATACGCTCCTGTGGGATGACGTCGCGGGCGCGTGCGCGCGTTCGAAATTGACCAATCGGCACGCACAGCCGGCACCGTGGCGGTGGCACCGTGGGGGCTCGCTCGCGCCCTCGGTATCACCGTGCCGGCGTTACCGCGTCCATTTTGTCGACGCATACGGTCCCGGTTAGTCGACGCCGGTGCGGAACAGTATAATTCCCATTTGCTGTGAGTTCGCGCGCGGGAGATCCAGTGGCTGTCCTTCGGCGGCGTTTGCTTTCATCATCGGCACGGAGCGTGAGGCAGTGAGAGCACACCGGTGCGATATTCTGCGTGCGGGCACGTATAAGGAAAAGTGGAAGGAATCGCAGTCCTTTCATTACGTTACACGCGGCGGGCCCGACGAGATCCGTAACGTGCCGGCAAAGGCGTAAAAACCGGCTTGCCTCCTCCTAATCTTCACCTCGCAACGAGTACGCACGGCAAGATGGCGGAGCTGCAGGGCACCCCGGTGGCACAGGACGCCCTGACCGTGGCGCAACTCGAGCTTGAGGGGAATCCGAATGCCTTGGCGCTGCGTAGGCCATTCGATCCGGTGGCGCATGATCTCGACGCGTCCTTCCGCTTGACGCGTTTCGCCGACCTGAAAGGATGAGGGTGCAAAGTCCCTCAGGAAGTTCTTGGTAAACTCCTCGAGGGACTTCAGGCCGACGACGCGTCTGCACAGGACCATGAGCATGCCCACTTTATGCATATGGCAATCCCACGCATTGGTAAGTAAACGAATGAACGGAATTAGCGAACGAGTGATTCCCCTGTTGCGGCGCGCTTGCGAGTAAACATGTTTCATCGTGTAAATCGTTCTTTCGCTCTGTCATCTTTTTCTTTCGTCCAATTTTTTTATACATAAAAATGGATATATTTGATCTGATCAGTTGCTTCTGAATTTCCATGCACGAGAAGATTTAGTTTCGCGCTCTCTGTCTTTGTTTGCTCTGGAAGTTCCAGATTCGAAATGTAAAACTACAGGCTTATGATTCTTATATGATTCTTTTTTTCTGTCCTTTTTTTTCCTTGAATTTACACGGGGCCTGAAAGCGGCGCGAGGCAGCCCTGTCGCAATATGGCAGTTGTGTCGTCTCCCGCCCAATTTCTCCTGTAGCACCGGACGCGCAGTGGTTCTCAATCTCGGCGACAAATTCATAAATTTATGAAATGCGGATTTTATTTAATTATTACAATAAATGCAATAAAAAAGATATAAAATATTGTTCAGTGACTTTATTGCAATTAATAATTTATATTTTCGGCTTTTTATTAGCTTTTATTAGCTTTTTATTTATTTTTATTCTTTATTATTTAATTGCAATTCTGTCTGATTTTTAAAATATTTTCTTAAAGCAAATAGATTTTCCAACTGTATACTAGTTATATCTTTTTTATCAATTTCTTTATTGCTATATTTAGAATTATATTATATTATTATATTATATATTATATTTATATTATTTTTTAAATGCTTTAAATTCAGATCCTAAAATATTTAATAAAAATCTAATTTAGCAATGTTTTATTTTTATTTTTTTAAATTTGTAAAAATTTTTGAATTATATTTGAAAAAAATTTTACATTTTTATATTGAAATGATAATAAACATTGCAATATTGTTTCAGGTATTGGCATGGATTCCTCCGTGACGCCGGTGCGACACGGTGGGCTTAGCCTGGTGCAGACTACAGATTTCTTTTATCCCCTAGTCGATGACCCTTATATGATGGGTAAGAAAATGGAGATGTTAAGTCAAAGATAGCACATGGAATATGAAACCAAATTGATTCAAGTGTTAAACACAAATTTAGATTATATGTCAATCATATGTCAATATTATATTATATTGTTCATCTTCATTGCTGTGAGAGATATCTTCCAGGTAAAATCGCGTGCACCAATGTCCTCAGTGATCTGTATGCAATGGGTGTGACGGACTGTGACAATATGCTAATGCTGCTGGGCGTTAGTACAAAGATGACAGAAAAAGAACGTGACGTTGTGGTGCCATTAATCATGAGAGGTTTCAAGGATTCTGCTCTAGATGCGGGTACTACAGTGACAGGTGGCCAGACAGTTGTAAATCCTTGGTGCACTATTGGTGGAGTTGCAACTACTGTTTGTCAGCCAAATGAGTACATTGTGTATGTAATTGATTACAATTAATCTAGATCGAAATCGCTAAATTTAGTATTAAGTTTATTAAGTTTTTTTAATTGGTTATTCTTGAATGCAGACCAGATAATGCTGTGGTAGGGGATGTATTGGTTTTAACAAAACCTCTTGGCACGCAAGTCGCTGTCAACGCACATCAATGGCTTGATCAGCCCGATCGTTGGAACAGAATCAAACTTGTAGTAAGCGAAGAGGATGTGCGAAAGGGTTATCAACGTGCAATGGACAGTATGGCTAGGTTGAATAGAACAGGTACAATCATATATCAATTGAATGCTACAAAAAAAATATATAAGTTTCTAATAACTAACAAATGAAACTATAATAAAAATTTACACAAGAAACAAAATAATTTATCTTAACTTTTCAATTTTTATTATAGCTAAATTTTAAATTCAATTAATCAGAATCCGCTTGTGCGACATTATCTAAAACATATCTATTTTTTTAATTAATGTAATTATTTATTTTTTTGATACGATAAATTATATATGTATTAGATTGTTAAGTTAAATCGTTCTTCTTAAATCGTATTACGTTAAAAAGAAAAAAATAGTCATTAGAAAATATATTAACGTGTGAGTAATTTAATGCTATTTATCTGGAAATGCAAAGTTGCAGTTTTTCAATTTTATTTTATTTTTATTTGTTTGTGATATTTCTCTTACTCATATGCTTACAAAATTATAGATCAATTTCCTGCTGATACAGTAAAGCATCTTATATCCATGAGATGGTTTAAAGAACAGCAGGTAGAGAAAAATAAGAGAATTAATTTACTACTTATTTTTCATAAGTAGTTTTTCGTTCATCTTACACATCTTATATTTATTTTATATTCAAATGCTTTACTCAAAATTAAACAGAATATCTTGTTAAATTAATTAAAATTCATTATTTTATTATTAATTCATTATTTTTCGAATTTTTTAGCTGCTAGATTAATGCACAAGTACAATGCGCATGGAGCCACAGATGTAACCGGTTTTGGCCTTCTGGGACACGCTCAGAATTTAGCAAAACATCAGAAGAATGAAGTCTCCTTTGTTATCCATAATCTCCCTGTTATCTCCAAGATGGCTGCAGTGGCAAAAGCGTGTGGGAATATGTTCCAGTTATTGCAGGGTCATTCAGCCGAGACTAGTGGCGGTCTGCTTATTTGCCTTCCTCGAGAACAGGTTAATAAATTGTTCATATCGCACTGTAAAATTTATAGATGTTACGTACACCTTTAAGCGATTGAAGAATATTAATGCGACTCGAGGAATATTCGGGTCCGTTAATGTAAATAATATATTCTAATTACTAATTCTAATTTGAATACGATAATGCTAAGAGCATTCATTTAGCAAAAATATTTTACTTTTGATTTTCGATCTGCATGGTATTTCTTTCATTTATATATCTACAAATTATAGATTGGTTTTCCTGCTGATACAGTAGAGCATCTTATATTCGTAAGATGATCTAAAGAACAGCAGGTAAAGAAATGGAGGGAATTGATTTGCTATTTATATTTTATATATATTTAGCTAATATTCCATTCTACAGTTGTACACTTATATATTTTAATTTGGACGAATGAATTATATTTCAATTTAAGTAAATTATTTCCGAATCAAATAAGTAGAATTAAAATGATATTTATAGTTATTCTTATATTTAAAATCGTTTTAAATAAAATTTTAAATGATCTAGCCAATCTCAATGGTCGCATCTCAAGACCATGCTTAAAACAGTTTCTTAAATAATACATGAATTGACTGAATACTGCTCTTAAAGTGTAATATTGATGCGATTTTTTAAATTGGACTGTATCTTGCAGGCTGCGGCGTATTGTAAAGACATCGAGAAACAAGAAGGATATCAAGCATGGATTATCGGAATTGTTGAGAAAGGTCTTCGCACGGCCAGAATAATTGATAAGCCGCGAGTAATTGAAGTTCCGGCTAAGGAGAAGGACGGTGAGCTCTGGTAAAAAGGGAAAAGAAACTTTGCCCTGTGGGGAGAAGAGATATTTCACATTGATTCCCTTAATTATACATACGTTCATATTTGGAAAAAAAAAACAGCACGCATATACACTCGACAGCGCTTTTTACGTGCACCATGAGCGAAAAGAATTATTTAATTGTATCTGTATCTCTCCCTTTCCATGAAACAAATCGCATTTTCAGTGGTATTAAAATCTCGATTATTAAATCGCAGAACACATAGAAATCAAACTGTTTTACGGGTCATTTAATTTTTAAAAAATGAAGTGACTCTTGTGGTTTAATAATAGATTTGTTAATAGCGAATAGCACATCATATTTTATTCAAAACATCTGTATTTGCAGAAAGAGGTTCTGTTTCCTTGTTTTTCTTTTCATATTGACATTGTAAACCTAACAACAGTTTAAAAGTGAGCCTGTTTAAAGCCGGCTATTAATGCATTCTTGTACCGAGAAAAGTTAAGGAAGTAATAAATTTATATAGTACCTTTAAGATTGAGGTAGCACTAAGTTCTCAGATAAAGAAGCTTCAAAACCGCACCCGGTTATAAATATATGAACAGCAATGAATATAATATATATATATATATATATATACATATGTCGGGTGGCGAATTTGGATGCTTGGTATTAGTAGTGGTATTTAAAAAAAATATTGATGATCGCTGATAATTGCAGAGCTCTATGAGATATATTTTACAAGATTCAAAATACACATACACAAAATGATCTAGTAGTTATTCTATAATAGCAACTTACTGTACAGGGTACTTCGTAATTCGCGACGTGAAAGCCATGAGAGATATGTCGCAAATTATGGGACACCTTACATATAAATCAGAACAGCGACAAAAGATCATTAGATAAGTGTACACAAAACAGCAGACTTGCGATCCTCGCATTTCGATGAAATATAATTTAAAATTTTTATGTAGAGCACCATACATATATACAGTGACGAAGTCCAAAGGACAAAGGACAAAGGCCTTCTAATTGTCTCCTATGCATACGCTTTGAATAATTCGAGAAAAGAAAATAAGCACAGGCCCTAACGTTGTATTACTTTTTCATACGAATAAAGTGCTACTTTGTCAATAAAATTAACCTAATCTTTCCGTTTTATCCTAAACAATAAAAACTTTAGTCATTAAAAATTTTTATCGATTTAATATAAAGAATTTTAGAAAATTGTGAATGCAATCTATTGTGTGTACATATGTGTACGTATGCGCGCATGTGTTTATATATATATATATATATAAAATAAAATCTGACTTATAATACAATAGATTTTTTTACGAAAAATACATAGATTAAATCGCATTGATTGTCAGCCGATAAAGTTCGGTGTAACGGGAACATATTGCGAATTTACGTGGAACATATTACGAATTTTAGAAATATTTTTAAAGAATGAATAAAAAGACAAAATTATAGTTAAGTTATTATGTATATTCATAATAATACAATAACAAAAATTAAAAAAAAAATTTATGAAAAAATAATTGTTATTACTTGATGGAATATTATTATCTCTTTGTTCAATACTAGAACATGGTAGATGCTCATGTGGGCGGTACTGACATAGAGTGTACTCATTCAACTGTGTAAGAGCCTTTAATCTAATTTTTAGATTTTTTACAGCACATATCATTTATTTCTATTGATCTCACAATGCAATACAATTTATTCAAATTATTATGCAAAGTGGATCATTTCTGTTGATTAAATTAATTAGGTTAGGTTACTCGCAGGAAGGTTAGCTTCGATGCGTACGACATGGTACAATGCGTGCGATGTACGAATAATACGAATATCCAACATATATATATTGCTCCAGTACTCCCGCACGACACGTACCAATGTACGCAGTCGCGCCCATGAAAAAAGAATAAAAAAAGATCGCCTACGGCGACGTGATATTCATATCTAGGAGCGAAAAGAGTGATTTAAAAATCAGAAAATTAAATAACTAAAGACTCTTTGTCGTACAACCGAAAGAAGAAGTTGAAGGTATCTATCCATCCTCTCTTCAACTCCCTCCAAAGAGAGGAGAATCCTTCCCCTCCTCCCCTCCAAAAAAAGAAAAAAAAAATGTTATCGATATCTGGAGACGCTTTATCGCCACGTTGCGAGATGGGAGCTTATCGGGTTATCTTCGTTTCGACACACTGACTAATCGATTAAAGGCTGATACGTGTAAGGCTGATACGCCACTTGTCTTTCGTAAATCAATCTCCTTACAAGAAGATCTCCCGCTGCAATTTTGCGGATCTCCTCTCACCTGCGGATATAATTCGAAGCGAGTAAATGAAGCGTTGAAAATGCTGATGAAAGTGCTATCTGAAAATCGAGGAATATGCTATTTACCGAAGTAATGCAAGTCTATTGTTGAGATGATTCGATCAGCCTCTAGAGAGATTTTTGAAAATATCAAGACCCTCACCTTTGTCTGTTTTAGGTAAACTGTGAACGTTAACTGTGCATCTTTAATTCTTTTAATATATATTCTCTTTTCTATCATGATTATTTCTTATTCTTAAAGTGATGTTAATTTAGCAGATTTCTCATTTCATAATATTCTTTTCTCATATATCATTTATTATCTGCAAATAAAAAACATATATTTTGTTATATTGTTAGAATTAATGACGACGATATTCTGATAGTATAATTAAATTTTATAGATTAACTTAGATTTCTTTCTACTAATTGTATTTTTTTAGGCAGTGAACTTCTGTTGGTATTTATTAAAAGAACACATATGGCATCATAAAAACATGGAACAGACTTGCTAAGTTTTAAAAAAAAATGACAAGAGATATATATTCCCTAAACCCTGTGGCAAATACAGTTTGCCGCAGGAAATCTACACGTTACATGAAGATTCCATTGAAGTCAACAGAGCAGATATATCTTGTATTCCTCATACCAGTGTTGATCAATTGTTCTGTGTACATTGTCCATTTTGCTGCTGATTTGGTAGTGGCTATTCAATACTTCAGGGAGGAAAATCTATTATGGGGAATATGTACCCTTGCATTTATCTATGCGCCAGCGCTCATGTACTTTATACTAACTGTTTCAAGGCCTGATTGGTGGATGACGGAAGATGATAAGTTGACGAAAGGTGTTTTTAGCTGGTTCGCCATGCAGATGTGCCAAGTCATAGGATTTGTATTTTTCGTCTTATACAGGTATCTTTCATTTTATACAATTATTTATTTTCCATTCTTTTTTTTAATTAAGAAGCTGGTTTTTTCTTTTGTATATCTTTACACTTTTTTATTTGGTTTATGTGAAAATTCATATAACAAATAGTCATGGATAAAAGTTAATACATTTTTATAGATTCGCAGGACTTATTGTGCTATCTGTGGACGCCATAAATTTAACCGGAGATGAAAGAGTTAAAACATTAAATATCGCTGCGGCGCCTGCAGCCATCGAATTGTACTTTTTCTTGCAGGCATGGTTCCAAGCTGCTCCACAGGCTGTCTTTCAAGCGCATCTGCTCTTTAGAGAAAGTTCTGTGCTTCGCAGTCATCAATCAGGTAAAATAGAAAAATTCATTTTTGTATATATTGTGTCCATGAAGTTCTATTTATTTGCATCTCCTTGTATAATATTAGCTGAATCGGACGAATCGATATATTCAATAGGGCATTAATCCCTGCTAGATTAATTTTCCAGAATTTTATTTTCTATTTATAAATTGAGTGTAATGTCTTTGTGCCAAATAGCTTTCTCTAAATCTAGATTCGTTTGAGCTTAGCAAATTAAATTTTCAAGTTCCGTAACTTCCTCTAAAATTGCACATGATTTTCTCAAATACTAAGCTAAGATAATCATATTCTCAGAATCGCCCCAATAATTCGCCCGCATTATTAAATTAAACTGTGCTAAAAATTCTCGCAACACTTCCGTCATAAGTATTTAGGAATATAAATTTTATTTATAGAGAAAGAAAACGTTGATTATAAGTAGGATAAAAAAAGATTCGTTGATAGTTTAGTGCGACTTCGTTATTTATTTATTTCTCTTCTTTACTTCTGACGATTCATTGGCAGAGCTCGATGTTCGATATATCGATTCCTGATTCGGTCTAGCTGATACACGAAAAAGCGCGAATGAATAGAACTTCACGGATGCAACAATCAAAAACAACAAGCATATTTTTCTTTAATTTAAAAATTGCATGATTATATTTTGTAATAAATATGTTGTAACTTATTTATTTTGTTTAAATAATGATTTATACGTACTTTTTGCAGTGAAAATACAGGTGCTCTGCATCACTATGTCCATTGTAATACTGGCCATCGAGACAGCTTCCTTTCAGAGATTCGAAAGTCAACGTATAAATGGCAGAAAACTACCCTGGGCGATGTGGCTGAAGAAATATTGTATTGAGGTATTTATCAAACTTATTATTTCTTCAAATCCGAGTTTATAACACTCACAATACAAATAAAAGTAAGTCTTTAAAAGTCAATTTATATCTATTCGATATTACTCAGAACAGTTATACTTTAATAGTGTAACAAATACAATCAATTTGACTAGGAACGAAATAATATCGAGGAAAAGGCGCCACTACAAGCGTTACCTTTACCTGCAAAGGAGCAAGATACAAAGATGACGCTGTCCGAATCGATGTTGCCGGAAAATAAATCAGAGAATATAACAGCAAATTTGATCATCGAAAACGAGCAGCAGCCTCAGATTCAATCGCATGCAACTTTGCTGGATCGTCAAATATCGGTGACTCCGCCCTTACCACCAAAAAATGTGCACGTGACGCCGCCACCGACGCCGCTTCGCGGCATCACGACGGTCATGCCACTTCCGGTACCGGACGTGCCGGCACCACCGCGTCCGGATTCTGTTTACAGGGAAGATGAAGCGACGAAAGTAGCGGCGAGTCTCGAGTCAAATCAAAGACTGATAGGCAGCAGCGCGCAAAGCTTGCAAGTTCCTAAACGAAAGTATTCCGAGAAGGGCCTTGAGGAGGATGATCCAGTGGGGAAATTTCTGTCTTTTCTCTGGTGGTTCCTCTTCATCCTAGCACGAGTATTCGCCATTGCTGTAGCCTATGAGTTTTATCCAACTACAGTACTGACGATTGTGGGTATACATTACGCCATCATGTTGGCTTACCTGTTCTACTACTCCAAATATAAATACGATGTCATCACAATTATTGTCAATCTCTGGCTTGGTTTGGTCTATATATTCAGCTTGATTGAATATCGGATTAAATTTAAATACGCCGACTGGTGGACGTTGCCGTATTACGCATTCGTAATCGTGCAGAACGTAGCGTTGACGCTCACATGGTACTTGAACGCTGATTGGAATGGATTCTGGTACACTTACATATTCAGCGCGATCTTCGGCAGCATGACACTCTGCGTCCTGTCGTCCGCGGTGTACTATGCAATGTTTAAACCAAAGAAATGCAGAGTATATAGCAGCTGACGGTCGCTAGAAAATGCACTGTCCTTCAGATAAATCCAAGATTTCTGAAAATTATACTTTTATTTTTATTTTTACACAGTGTGTAAATATAAAACTGTAAATATGAAGAAATTGACTGAATTCTTCGGAAGAAACAAGTCTTCTACATTGGCGGCTTTCTACTCTCTATTTACATCTTATTGACATTTTTCGAGTTTTGATAAAACTTTAAACTTTCTTGTGTTCAGATATCTCGAGAGTATTTTTACGAAAGAATATTGTTTATTAAACTTGTATATTTATAAGCTATTATATATTACAACTGACTGTAGTTTACGCTAATTCTAGAATATAGAATAATCGGTAGATTTTTAGACACAAACGGTACAATTGCTGTTAGATTGGCACAAAAGACTTGCCAAATATATTTAGATATAAAATTACCCATAGGCCGAATTAATTTAATTAATTGATATGAACTTAGATAAACAATTATGCTAATTAACTGATTAACTAAAGTAATTGTCGAAACACTTTTCTTATAAAAAATCGTTTTTTAATATTGAAGAAATTTCTAATTTTATTTAAAAATTTTAATAGGAAATTGACAAACCATTTGTACCAATCTAATACTTTTAGGCAGCATGTTTCATTATTTGACGAATTATTTTACATTATATGAAAATATTTACATTATAAATATTACAATATTATACATTCATATAAAAAAGGAAATAATGTATGATTGTATATACTTCTTTGAGATCATCGGAATATTTAAACTTTATCTTCATATGAAAATCTAAAATGATCTCAAGACGTACACTATAACAAGATGTATCACAAAAAATATGAACATATGTCTTTCCAAAGCTAAAATGTTAACGTTCGCAAAAATTATCACCTATTCATCCACGAATATGCAATCTTTGTATATCAATCTATATACATGTATTATAACTAATTATATAACACTATTGATCATATCACGTCCTCTTTCGTCAAATCAAGCAGAAAATCGTTCTTTCATAATTCATTGGAAAATATATACATTATCGATAAAGGCCGTTTGTACATCTCTCTTTCTCTCATGCATGAATACTCGAATCTCTGTGAAGATTGCCGAGTTGAGCTTCAAATAGAATGTCGTTCAGCAATTTCTCAGCTATAATCCTTTGATCCACTCTCATATTCCTGAGCTTGGCAGCAACATTGCGCCCGATTGCATCGTATTCATCCTCCATCATGAATGAATTATTGTGCGTTATTCTCAGAGATGGATCCACGGACTCCGACTCTTCGGATTCTCGAATCAATGACATATCGTTCCAATTGGCAGATTGGTGCTCGTAAGGTTCTTCGTTTCCAGCTGTACATTCCTCCTGTATGTAAATGCATCAATTGCATTTAATTCGAACGCATAATGAAATTCTTCAATTCTAAAATTACAATGGATAAGGGAAAGACTAATGAATCAATCAAAGTGCAATTAATTTAAACAAAAAGTATAAATACATATATATATATATATATATATATATATATATATACATATACATACATATAAATATACATAGAATGATCTTGACATATTTGATTAACTTAACATATTTTCATATATGTAGAAATTAATTTAATTATTCATTAATTTTCTAATGCCAACTTTTGAGAGTTTTTTAGGATCAAATTGAATTGTATAAATTGCAAAAATAAAAACTTATACTTACCGTTTTACAATACCTTCTATTTTGTAGCACTACACGCTTTACTATTTCATTTCCCGAGCATTTATCGGGTAATGTTGAGTTGACGTATATTGCGGACTTTCTCTGACTAGATTTGCATCTTATTTTGCCCATCAACGTCGGATGCAATCGCTATAGAAATGATAAAATATAAAAATAATCAAGATTTTTTTATTAAAATTATAATCCATAATGGTGAAAGAAAGAAAAACACAATAGTGAAAGAAAGACCAAAGAAAAATTTCGAGTATAGTTACTGTAATTTGCAATTAATTATATGACTGCAAATGTCAATGAATATCAAATAGATAAATAACACTAAACTTTCATCATTAAAAATTCTTTCTTATTCTGTCAATCTGTACTAATAATGATAATAACATTTACTAATTTACCTTTATGTGACTAAGAAAATTCCCAGTGGACTTCAGATTACCGTTCAACAGTTTCTTACACTGCTGACAACGCACTGTAACATTAGTATCCTCCACTTTAGTTACTGTAAAGTATTCTCCATCCAACAAAGCAGGCAATCTAATCGACATTGCTTTCTGTTCGACATTTGACTCAATCTGCGTCATTTGATGTGTCGGTTGCTGCTGCTGTTGTTGCTGTAATGTCAATGAATCATGGTTTTCCTGACCCTGTACTTGTATCTGTTGCGAAGGTGCTTGGTTGTTCACAGATTGGACAATCTCGCACTGATGATTCGCAGCAGTGACTACAGATTCGCTATACTCGAATGATGCTTCCATTTTGTTCTCGTAATCTTGTGTAGGGAAAGTGTCCATAACAAAGAAATTGCAGTCAAGCTTAGTTCTGGGAAACAATATACAGGCGAATGTCTCTTGTGCCACAGGACAATTTTACATGACCGAAATAACTAGAAAAGAACAAGAATTTGTCACAGATTTGACAGCAAGTCGACATTATGACGAATTTTATTTATTCTTTAAATCTTATTGAATTTTAGATAAGCTGTCAGATAAGAACGTCCCACAAGGCAAATCTAGATCAGATAATAGATGAGAACGTATCAGAGATTAAGGAATCACGTACCAACTTTGTCAACCAAGGACCCGTCATACCATTATGGGTTATGTCTACACGTCCTTAGAGACAGGTTGTCCGAGCAGGAAGCCATGGACGTTTCGTGCTCCGTTCTTTTGTATATATCTAAACAAACAATAATTGCTTTCGATAAATTTTTTTAATCCTTATAATCGTTTGTGCGTGATGGTAACACTGTTGTAAACAAAGCATTTCTATAGGTCTCAGATTATTTTCGTTATACGAGTCTATTCAATAAACATATAATTATAAATAATGACATATTTACCATTTTTACAATACTTCAGGAATAAAATTTTTAAATGTTTAGTGTCCCAATCGACATGCATAACCCAAAAGATAAGTTCACGATGATTGATGATTCACGTTCTAAAATGCGAAAATTGCGATCCCTCGTTAAATTTAATTAAATTAATTAGGGAAAGCTCTCGTTCTGTTTACGTATAGATTAATAATGTGCGACGCAACGAGAAACTTAATAATTGATGTGCCATTCGTAACTTAAATTCACTATCACATAAACGATACGCTCCATTGATCATACTCAAGTCAAATTTCAAAGCTTAGGTTAATATTTCATTTGGCATACGGTAAATTTTTTGATTGGTTACAAGATAGAAAATTTCTAGAGACTTGAAAACTTTACTGTTGTATAGCCAATCAACACGTTTAAAAAAATGTATCGTAAGGACAAGTGAAATTGGTTTAGACGAAATGTATATTCGCAATGAGAATTGATTGATAAAAATCGTATTGATCAATTAGCCGAAATAATGAAATTGGTTAATTTAGATACATACATATATATTGCGTGTGTATGTGTGTGTAATTATTTAAAAATGCTCGCGCGCTTGTGTTTGTAATGTATTACATAAAAAAAAGGTTTAAAGCCAGCGACACACGATGCTTTTTTTCTTGCTGATTTGCTAGATGGATTTGCGTGTCGTGAGTTCTTGTCTCTGATTGGTATATTCTTTTGGATCTAAAAAAATATACCAATCGAAGACAAGAGTTCAATAAGCATGCGAATCCAAAGCTAGCAAACTAGCAAGAAAAAAAGCATCGTGTGCCGCTGGCTTAAAATACGAAAATATTAAATATTGTATTCTGAAAAATATTGTATATTGCATTCTCGATAATACAGACAAAAAGATCGATTATGTATCTTGAAAAAATAAAAATTATAAGATGAAAAATTATAAAAGTAAAGAAATTTACTAATTTTCGACATATAAAATTGCAAATGCCTGATAAACTTCACTTTGGTAATTTTCATCTCGTTTTAAAATACACAATTGACTCTCAGCATCCCCTCAAACGTTTTCATATTCTTTCATGTACGATTCTTGACTGCGCATGCTCGTAAAATCCATTGGCATCACTGGCCATTAGCAACGCTCTTCGTGGCGTATGTTCGAGCGCGTCGCCGTCGGTATGAGATTGGCTTGCGTTCCCAAGTGTGCTGTGCACAGTGATGCGTTAGAAGCGGTACTCGTGTTTTCGATAATTTGAGTAATTTCTCGCTCTGTGATCCGTGTTCCTTCATTCGAAAGTAATTCAGAATTCGTATCGCTGTGCCGTCAACATGTCGGCACTTCACGTGGAAAATAAAACGGAGACTGAGGAAAAGAAACAGAGTGCAAGGTATTTCTCACTTCAATATCAGTGATACTAAAATTTTTTTTATTCCAATTAAAAAGCTGTGCTAGATTTCCACAATATTACGTTTAATCGATTGGCTAATTATTGTTTTTTCGTAAAGACAAGATGCATTGAGCGTAATTGATTTTACAAAATTATTAAAAATTTATAATTTTTGTTCCACGATTTTATGAAAATATTAATTAATTATTTTTATCTATTCGATATATCAATTTTTGTTTCAAACACAGATACTGTAAGAAAATTAATTGATTTTCAGCGAAATGGCAAAGACAGAGATAAGTAAATGTACAAATGTGGAAAGTTCTCGAAAAAGGAAGCATGATGCTGAAGAAGATGTCACAGTTGCTGTGAGTTCATTAACTATATGTCATTGCCTCGAACGCAAAGAACGCAAAGAAGATTCCTAATATATTTTCTATTGCAGAGCACAAGTGTTCCCTCAGACCTGACGATGTCCGGAAGTACTAAAAAATATAAGGATGCGACTGATATAAACAGAGTTGATAACACAACTTTGGTAGCAGACCATTATAATTCTCTTGAAGAAAAGGACCTTTCGCAAAGAAATCAGAGTCGCATCGTATATATGAGAAATTTCAACAACTGGATTAAGAGCATGCTTATAAGTAATTATTGATTTTTTGCTATTAGTCAAGCAATGTCATCACAATAGTGAGAAGAGGATCAATGGAAACCTGCATAATTTTAATTCTTTATTGCCAATCGGTACTAAATCACAGTACAACCATTTAAATTTTTGTTCTTTCCTCATATGCATCCTCTAAAGATATTTGGTATTAGATATAGTTATTTTTAGGATTTATTTATATTTATAATGTTGGGTGCATATCACAATAGGACTAAAATGTTTTGATATTTTTTATTTACAAGATAATAGGATTGGGATTTGAACTTTGATCTTTGATTTGACAGACAATTGCTTTATCATTGAGCTATTCAATTGCCTCCAAATTAATCATGATTATTACAAACATTAAAGTTATAAAAAAATTTGAGATAATCTTTAAATTATTATAAATTAGATTCTGAAAATATTTTTATTTTATTATTTTATATTAATTCTTTTTCACTGTATATTAAATAATATCATTTTTGCAAACAAAACTAAATTTATTTTAATATTGTTTACAGACGAATACATAGGCAAAATAAGGCAAGGTAAGAGTTTTGGCGCTTCGCTTAGAGTACTGGACATGTGTTGTGGTAAGGGCGGCGATCTTCTCAAATGGAAGAAAGCTAATATTTCACACTTGATTTGCGCGGATATAGCGCAAGTTTCATTGGAACAGTGTCAACAACGATACAATGATATATTGAATAAAAACAAGGATAGAGGTTCCAAGGACAGAGGTTTCGCTCCGATTTTTACCGCGGAGTTCATAACAGCCGATTGTACGAAGGTAGAAGATATCCCATCTGTCTTTATGTTTAAATGTATAAAGAAATTCACTTGCCAATGGAATTTCGTTAATCAGGAATGTTGTAGGTTCGTTTGAGGGAGAAGTTTGCAGATCCCAGCATGCAATTGGACTTTGTTAGTTGCCAGTTCGCGTTTCATTATAGCTTTGAGTCTCTATCGCAAGCCGAATGCATGCTTCAGAATGCCAGCGAAAGTCTCAAGCCGGGTGGATATTTTGTCGGAACCATTCCAGATGCATATGATTTAGTGTACGTCCGTTTTCTTTTCTTTTTTGTTGCGGATATCCTAGTTAATAGCACTCCGAATGCTCATCTTCTTTTTGCTGACATAGTTCTAGATGGCAGAAATGTGATGGTAATAAATTCGGCAATGATGTGTACAGCGTTGAATTTATAAGTGAGGACAAAACAAAGCCTGCGCTTTTCGGCGAAAAATACAATTTTCATCTGGATGGTGTGGTCGATTGCCCGGAATTTTTGGTGTATCTGCCCACTTTGTGCAAATTGGCTTTAAAGCACGGCCTCGAGTTAGTGGCGTTTGAAAGGTAAGAGAAAAAAATACATTATTACACACATATACGTATCCATTTTCCATTAATTAGATGCATTATTAATAAACAACTCATAAAAAATTGTTAAATGTATATTAGTTTAAATTTAAGTAAATATTAACATTTTAAATAGATTATTTTAATTTTATTTCTTCAGTTTAATTTTAATCCTTTCTCATATTATATTGAAAATACTTTTTCTAAATCAGATTCGAAGAGTTCTACAAGCGTTTCAAAGACGAAGGTAGATCTCTTTTGGGAAATATGCAGGCCTTGGAAACTTATCCACCATATCATGAATCACCTCTGCTCGGCGATTCTGAGCGAGACTATCATCACGCTATCGAATATATGCAGAATCTACCTGCGAATCATCGCAAAATCGGCACCCTTTCGCAATCAGAGTGGGAAGTTACTTGTGAGTATAAAAATTTTAACACAAAATTAAAAAGAAAAAATTTCTGAATGAATCCAATTTGAAAATTTAATGGGAATATTTTTTTTAGCTTTGTACGCGGTATTTTCGTTTCGAAAAATGAAGACGATTTGGAATAGCGAAGGAAAACCAGAATATGTTAAGTTCTAAGATATTTCTTAAAATACAAAAAGTTAGGAAAATTATAGGAAGAGGGAGAGGGAGAAGGAATGATTTTTATTAATATTATTGATTTTATATTGTACAAACGATCTTATTTGCTACTATAAATGTAACTAGCTTATGATTATCCGTGTGATACTTGTAGAGCCATAGCTATGTTTTATAGAGACTGACAATCATGTAAAAATATATCATTGAAAGCACTTAAAGGCTTAATTATTAGAGTACAGAATAATTGTTTTCTAATAATTATGTCTTTATTAAAATTTAATTGTTTCGAATCGCAAAAAATTTTGTAGTAGTGTACGAATGATTTAGATCTCAGGAAGTATGATTCTGGATATTATAATATTAATTTCCTAAGCGAGTACGTTTTTTAAGTAATTCGGAGACCCGTTATGGAATTATTTAAGATAGATTCCAATCGAAATTATATATATCCGTTTTTCCTTAAAAAAATAATACAAATTTAAGAGATGACTGAATAATTTCGATCGGAATCCATCTCGAACAGATCTGTAATAAATCCTCTTCTCGCATATCAGGGAAAATGTAATATATATCTAATCTAACTAATTGAGAATCATGTCAGAATTATTATCATGAAAAATGTATAATTAAGGACTAGAATATTATAATAAAATTATGATATTGTAATTATACATATATATATTTAATATAGAAATTTAGTAAAATTATGTATAATTATGTATTAGTATAAATTATTATATTAAGAATATAACAAGAATATTATTTAAAGCAAGTTTTTATTTTAATTCACATTTAAGAAAAAATACTTTGCAAAAATCATTCTTTATGCTGTAAAAGGAGATCGATAATTTTCTCCAATATTTTGAAAATTATCGAATATATTAGGTGTACAAAAAAGTTCTGAGCTTTAGATTTCATACAACCGAAATAACATAATTTAAATTTTATATCTTCCCGCCCTTTTGCGGTTTTAAAGCGTTGACATTTGGCCTTCTAAAATGCCATACGGTTTGGCGTTTGATGCACATAACCTCAAAAATCAGTAGTGTTCACAATGGCAATAACAAAAGAGCATATTCGATTTTCCATCTACTTCGCGTTTCATCTGAAGAAAAATGCTGCTGAAGCCACTGCAATGATTTGTGCTGCATATGGAGAGAACGTTGTAAGTCATACTACATGTAAAAGATGGTATCAAAAATTTCGCCAAGGAGATTTCAGTCTTAAAGATGAACCGTGTGCTGGACGCCCTCAAAAGATTGAAACGGACGAATTGCAAGCACTGCTGGATATAAACTCTGCGCAAACTAAAAAGGAGCTTGCAGAACAGCTTGGCGTTACGCAGCAAACCATTTCCGTACGTTTACATACGATGGGAAAGGTTCAGAAGGAAGGCAGATGGGTTCCGCATGAATTGTCCGAAGACAACAAAAATCGTCGGCGTGACACTGCACTCACTTTGCTTTCAAAAGAAAAAAGATTTTCTGCACAAAATCATTACAGGCGATGAAAAGTGGATTCTTTATGATAATCCTAAACGTAGAAAATCATGGGTTGATCTTGGTCAACCTTCGACATCGACGCCAAAGCCCAATATCCACACCAAGAAGAGTTTTGTTCTGTATCTGGTGGGATTGGAAAGGTGTGTTGTATTACGAGTTGTTACAACTGGGTGAAACAATCACGGCAGACCGCTACCAACAACAATTGACCAATTTGAGCGATGCATTAAAAGAAAAGAGGCCATTTACTGGTCAAGGACATCGTAAAGTGATCTTGCTTCATGACAATGCTCGACCACATGTTGCGAAAGCAACTCAGGACCATATCTTTGCGTTAGAACTTTGTTGGGAACTTCTCCCGCACGTGGCGTATAGCCCAGACATGGCGCCTTTCGATTACTACCTATTCCGGTCGCTGCAGCATCATTTGGCTGATACACATTTCGTGAGAAGAAGAGATATGAAAATGCATTGATGACTTTATCGCTTCGAAGCCGGTGAGCTTCTATCGTCAAGGAATTCGCAAGCTACCCAAAAGATGGCAAAAGATCGTTGATGCAAACGGGGAATATTTCGCTAATTAATATTTTTTTGTTTGTTTTTGAATAAAGATTGACTTTTACAAAAAAAAGCTCAGAACTTTTTTGTACACCTAATAACTTATAATGTATAATCGAATGCGACTTTCGGGATCGATCCAACGTGAAATTGGAGCAAACGCACGAAATAGTTTATTCACCGCGTGACAAAGGCTCTCTTGTATAAACTTATTCTCAAAATCAGCAAAATCAAAAATACGGAGTAACTTCAAAATTACCGTGTTTCTTGCATTCGGAAAGCTCGCGCAGCAATCAAGAACAATACTTCCATATACTCTCCAACGATATTGTAATCTACTTTGGAAAAAATCCTGTCACTTAACCCCGAAGCGAATAAAATTCTTGTCTTTGGAAGAAATATTCTCGATCTTTAAAAATTTTCTGCCACAGAAAAAAAATTGATCGAGGAATTAATGGATTAGCGATTAAAATCAGTAAAATTCAGTTGGATTTCGTTTTCTCTTCTTTGGGATAACATTTTATGAAGAGCGCGGGTTTTTCTCACAACGAAATTAAAATAGTCCTCGTACATCGGAGATTGAACTCGCCTGCGGGATCATACCGGTTCCAATCGGCCTCGCGGTGAATGACTCTTTCGGATCAAATCGGATCAGATCGGCCGCGCGATCGGGATCGCGTCTGGTCTACTCGCGCGGAGATCGAAGAGGCGGGGCGAGCGGGCGCATGCGCGCTCACGCGTTTCTGGCACTTAGACTGGTTGCGCGGCGTCGCGGCGCGCACGGACAGTCACTCGTCAGACGTCTAACAGGGTGGGTGTGCTTCGCGGTGGAAGTAAGTTCATCTCTCTTTCTCTTTCTTTTATATTTCTCTCTCTCTTTCTCTCCATATCTCGCGGATATCGCAACGGGACGGCGTGCAAAGACACAAAACGGAGGCGCGCACTCGTCGGAACTCCGCTGTGCGCGCGTGTGTGCGTGTGTGTTCGTGCGTGCGCGTACGTGCAGTACGTACGTACGTGCATGCGTGCGTGCGTACGTGCGTGCGTGCGTGCGTGCGTGCGTGCGTGCCCAGCCAGCCACAGCCAGCCAGTCAACCATCCACACGGTCTGTCTCTCACTCTGTCGGCAGCGCAGCTGAACCTCGCGCCGCAGTCATCGCTGACCGCGTTGTACAGGTTCCTTGCGTCGGGAAATGGAGCTCGAGCAGGCGGCGCCGCAGGTGAACCTGGACCCGGTAAGCGTCGCGTTTTGCATCCGTGCGTACCGCCGCGATCGCCTACTGCCGCGTTTTCGCGACTCTCGTATCGTGTGAGTGCTCTCGCCTCTTGGTCGACCGTGCCGACGCGAAATTTTTCTAAGTCCCAAAATGGCGTCTGCGGCTAAGTTCCGCCGTGGCGCGGGCGAACCTGAGAGCCAAGAGCTACTCCTCCGTGGCATGTAGTTTTCTCGGCGGACGCTCTTTCGCGCTCACGCTGCCTCCGTGCGCTGAATGTGAAGCCTCGTGTATTTTTCAGGAAAGGAAGACCAAGGAGAGCGGCGGCGTCTCCGGGAATCACAGTGGTAAGTTTTCTCACTCGTTCTCACGGACAAGCGTAAGTGAACAATGACCGATTGGAGGAAGATTCGAGAATGTACGATTGAATTAAAATCAGCCAGTGAGAATTTAGCCAAAAATCCTAATCGTTCTCCATAGGGTAGGGGGAAGGGAAGGGAGATCGAACACGTGTCTCCTTTCTGTCCAGGGAAGAAGCGCCGAAAGGCGAGATTCGCGAATTTCCCGATGCGAAAGTTGCTGTTTCTCACGTTGAACGAGAGAGTATCGCGTTTCTTTGAAATTTCAAGATTCGCAATTTTTTTCTCGAAAAATACTTTCCGGATTTTTTTGTCGAAAAATTAATTTCAATCGGCGATAAGATTGTCGTGGATGCTCTGCTGATGCATAACAATACATAAAATAAGTGAGTCACATGGAGACTTTAAAGGAGTGCGCGAATTTTCGTTTGTGATTTTTTTTATGCGGAGCTCCAGGTGCACGTTTCCCCTAAGAATCTCATTAAACCGGATTAAGCGGAAAGCGCTTCCGATCTATTTAAAGCTATTTCCGTTTTTGAATCAGGATCTCAATCAGGATCTATTTCTATTTTATTTTTTTTATTTTATTATATATGCATATATTATTTTATTATATTATATTATTATTATTCATTATATATTATGCATATATTACATTTTTATTGCATAAAATTTATGTACATTAAAAATTTTTTTATGCAATGTTAGAAATTTCAACTCTTTGCTATTTAATTTTCTTAGATCATATCAATGGCATGACCAACGGTTTTGATAAAAAAAGGGAACACAAATCTGAGCACAGAGACAAAGATAAGGAGCGATCTCACAAATCGGATCATAAGGATAAAGATCGAAGCAGAGAAAAGGACAAAAATCACAAGAGTGAACACAGAGATAAGGACAAAGATAAGCACAGACATAGCTCCAGTTCCGTTAAGGATAAGGAGAAGCACGATGGAAGCAATAATAGGGATAAAGACAAGGACAAAAAGAGCTCCTCGTCTAGTAAGGACAAGGAACATAAAAGTAGTTCATCCAGTAAGGATAAAGAAAAGGACAAGAACAGAGACAAGGAACATCATCACAAATCGAGTTCCAAAGATAAGGACAGGTAAAATGAAAAAACAAAAAGTACTTCATAAGAGATTAATTGAGGAATGATGATGATACATTTTTATTAGGCATCATAGCAGTTCTAAGGACAAAGACAGTTCGAGCAAAGATAAGGACAAGGACGCCAAGAGTAAGGATAAAGATAGACATAGACACAGTAGTTCCTTGAACTCTAGCTCGCGCGACAAAGACAAGGATCGAAGTATTTCGAAGGACAAGGATAAGGATGGCAAAAAACATTCGGAAAAGGACAAGGATAGACATTCCACTTCTCACTCTTTGGGCGATAAAGAAAAACATCGTTCGTCGGAAAAAGACAAGCATAGAGAAAGTTCTAGCAGTAAAGATAAACATCGTCATGAAAAAGATAGAGACCGCCACCGTCACGACAAGGATAAATGTAAGCAATATTTATATAAAATATATTTATGTAAATATTCATTTTGTACTTTTTCTTCACTTATTCTCTTTAATTTCAGCTAAGCATCGCGAGGAAAGAGAAAAGAAGGATAAGGAGGAGATTAAAATAAAGGAAGAACCAAACGTGAAAATGAATCACTCAATTAACGAAGGATTTCATTACAATACAGAAATCAAATCTGAGATAAAAGAGGTAAAATCTCATGTTGTGATTACGCATTAAGGAATAAATAAAAAATATTAAAATGGATTTTTTTCTCAGGAACCTATGACACAACCAGATTTAGACGATGATGATGACAGTGGCGGCGAGCGACCGTTGTATATCAAAGAGGATGACGATGATGAACCGATCAAGGAGGATGTTAGTATGGATTCGACCGACGGAAATGATACCAGATTATCAGATCTTCATAATACAACTTTAAAAACGGAAGAAGAATCAGAAGAGGATAAACCATTGGTAAATTTTGCTTTTAATTATAATAGTTGGATATGTAAAAAAGAAGAGCATTTTTTAGAGATTGTTTAATATTTTTAAAGATATTATTTAAAGATTATTTTTTGTTAATTAACATGATTTTTAATATCATAATTTGTTTGGATATATTGATACAGTTTTCAAGATCGAAGGTATTGCCAAACGTGAAGAGAAAGATTGACTCGGATGAAGATGAAGACGTTCCACTGTCAGCACGTAAGAAATCCAAAAAACCGGCTACTAGCCAGAAGACAAAGAAAAAGAAACGAAAATATGGAGATGACGATGATTCTGACGCCGAGGCTGAAGAGACACAGGTTGGCAAGTTACTTTGATTATTTTTTCATAAATTAATGTAAATATAAGTTATAAAATAGACTATCTCATGCTGCATTCCTTTTATAGAAACCAAAGAAGAAGAATACAAAGTTGAAAACGGAAGGTGGTAGCCCGAGGAAAAAGAAGCAAGAGGAGGAGCAAGAAGTTTGGAAATGGTGAGAATACTCAAAGTCTTCCAAACCAATGATTATATAATCACATCGTTTTCCTCAATTTTTATAAGCTGAGACTAATATTTAATTTGTACAATATCTTTGATTAATTGTAAGAGGGAGCGTCTCGTTTGATCACGTTGCAATTGGATACAGCCACTTAAATACCTGGAGATTTTCCACTGGATCAATCAAATAATTTTATCTCAAATTGGTTAATTGGCAACGTGGACAATCGGGTCCGTTGTAAGATACAGAATTTTGGAAGACTTGAAAACTTCATTATTTATAGCTAATCAACGCGTTGACAAATAAAATATTGGTCTTATTTTTTTCTTTCTTACTGATTTAATATAAAGCCAGCGGCACACGATGCTTTCTTTTCTTGCTAATTTGCTAGCTCGTTGAACTCTTGTCTTCGATTGGTATATTTTTTTAGATCCAAAAGAATATACCAATCAGAGATAAGAGCTCAACAAGCACGCAAATCAGCAGGAAAAAAAGCATCGTGTGCCGCTGGCTAAGTTTGTGCATTCGATATACAAGCTGCGTTCCGATATTCATTATTAGTGACTGAAAAGCTATAATATACGTGACCTAAACTATATATTTTCAGTAGTGGCAGTGAATATCGGAACGCAGCCACAATGTCCAGTAGTGAATTTTATTTCTAGAGACAACAAAGTTATTTTAAGATCCTTAGAAAATATGTGCTTCTATTGGATATAATGCGTATGTGCGGTTGCTATTTAAAGCCAGCGGCACACGATGCTTTTTTTTCCTGCTGATTTGCGTGCTCGTTGAGTTCTTATCTCTGATTGGTATATTCTTTTGGATCTAAAAAAATATACCAATCAAAGACAAGAGTTCAACAAGCATGCGAATCCAGCTAGCAACTAGCAAGAAAAAAAAGTATCGTGTGCCGCTGGCTTAATAGGAGCGTTTGTTTCCTAGGGACAAAAGTTTACATCCTCCAAAAAAATCAGTTATCATAACCTATATATTTTTCGGACATGTATCTTGGTTTCTCATTAATTCTCAAATAAAAGATGTGAATGACTGAAAGATATATAGATGCGGAACCTTGTAAAAAATTTAATGGTTCGTCTCTTAGCGAGACGTTTATTTGATCCTGGAAATAGCTGCAGTTATGTAGTTTATAAAATGAAGAATTTGTCGATTTTGAGGTTATGTCTGTAATATTCTTTAGAATTTATTGGAATTGAATCTTTTATCTTTTGCATTTTTATAATCGTAGAATTTTATTTTATGTCATCTTGAAACTTAATATAATTTCTTTATGTATCACTTAATGTGTTTCATTTTTAAAAAGTTTATTCGTTCTTAAATTTAGCATGACCTAATAATTCATATGTCTTTTAATGTAATTTAACATCAAAATTTTTTTCAGGTGGGAGGAAGAGAAGAAGAGTGATGGCACGAAATGGTATTTCTTGGAGCACAAGGGACCAGTATTTGCGCCACCCTACGAACCTTTGCCTCCCACCGTCAAGTTTTATTATAATGGCAAGGAGATGAAGTTAAGCCAAGATACAGAGGAGGTAGCGACTTTCTATGCGCGTATGCTGGATCATGATTATACGACCAAGGCTACGTTCAATAATAACTTCTTTCATGATTGGCGAGAAGTGATGACTGAATCAGAACGTGCCAAGATTACTGATCTGACCAAGTGCAACTTCAAGGAGATGCATGCATACTTTGTCCAGAAGAGCGAAGAACGCAAGGCTATGACGAAGGAAGAAAAGCAGAAGATTAAGGAGAAGAATGAGGAGATACAGAAGGAATATGGCTTTTGTTCTATCGACGGGCATAAGGAAAAAATTGGTAACTTCAAAATTGAACCACCTGGCTTGTTCAGGGGTCGGGGTGAGCATCCCAAAATGGGTAAGCTGAAGAAGCGTGTGTTGCCAGAGGACGTGCTCATTAATTGCTCAAAAGACTCGAATATACCGAAACCACCGTCCGGTCACAAATGGAAGGAAGTGCGACACGATCCTAATGTCACATGGCTTGCATCTTGGACAGAAAACGTTCAAGGCCAAGTGAAGTACGTGATGTTAAACCCGTCTAGCAAGCTTAAAGGTGAGAAGGACTGGCAGAAGTATGAGACAGCGCGAAAACTGGCGCAATCGATTGACAAAATCCGCGCCGAATATCGAGAGGATTGGAAAAGTAAAGAAATGCGCATTAGGCAACGAGCCGTTGCTCTTTACTTCATCGACAAACTAGCGCTTAGGGCTGGCAACGAGAAGGATGAGGATCAAGCAGATACCGTGGGTTGCTGTTCGTTGCGAGTGGAGCATATCAAGCTGCATGAACAAAAGGATGGCAAGGAATATGTCGTTGTATTTGATTTCTTAGGTAATAATCAGTTTTTTATTACACATAACAGAAACTTGTATTTAAAATGCATATTTTTATCTCTTAACATTACAACATGATTGTAACAATAACGAAATTGATTACTCTCACAGGTAAAGATTCCATACGGTATTATAACGAGGTACCAGTGGAAAAGCGCGTATTTAAAAACCTGCAGCTCTTTATGGAGAATAAATCACCCGGGGATGATCTGTTCGACCGTCTCAATACTACTGTGATGAACAAACATCTGAATGAATTAATGGAAGGTCTCACCGCTAAAGTATTCAGAACTTATAACGCGTCGTGGACGTTGCAACAGCAGCTCGACAAATTGACAGATCCAAACGACGTGGAGGCAGAAAAGATTCTTTCCTATAATCGAGCCAATCGCGCCGTTGCCATACTGTGTAATCATCAGCGTTCTGTGCCAAAGACGCACGCGAAATCCATGGAGAACTTGAAGGCAAAGATTGATGCGAAGAAAGAGGCGATAGCCGAGTGCGAGTTGCAAGTGAAAGATGCCAAACGTGATGCGAAACACGGTTCGGTGAAAGAAAAAGTGTATGTTTTTGTTATATTTTATATAACAATTATACGAAATAATAAATTTAAATTAAATTAATTAAATTCAAATTTAGCGAAATAATAATTAAATTTAAATTTAAATTAAATTTAAATTATTAAATAATAACTTATATACGATTTATTATATAATTTATTATATTTATTATATTTATATTATACTTATATTATTTACTTATTGTTTTATTATTAATGAAAATTTAATCATCGTAATTTCATATATACAAAACTTATAATTATTTCAATTTATAAACAATTAAATCTATTAAATCTATTTTATAACTGATTTATTTGTGATGTTTTTATAGAACATATGAAAAGAAGAAGAAACAGCTGGAAAGGTTGAAGGAACAATTGACGAAGCTAGAGGTCCAAGCAACTGATCGAGAGGAGAATAAAGAGATCGCGCTGGGTACCTCCAAACTGAATTATCTCGATCCTAGAATTTCTGTTGCATGGTAAGTGTATTTTCTATTTTTTTGTCAAATTTCTTTATTTTTATAATTTTAATTTATTATTTATATTATTAATTTATTATATATTACTTGATATTCTTTATCTCTACACTTCTTTTTATTTTACGTTTTGAATCTTTTTGTATCTTATATATTGCTAATAGTGATACTGTATGTTATTTTAAATATTTTACTTAATGTTAGTATTTGCGTATTATTTTCTATATATTTACATCGTATTTCTACGCTTCTTTAGGTGTAAAAAGCACAATGTCCCGATCGAGAAAATTTATAACAAGACTCAAAGGGATAAATTCCGATGGGCAATAGACATGGCGGGCCCTGACTATGTGTTTTAACCCTGTGGTTTATCATCATCGTCATCGTAATTAATGCCATTGCATGTCGGTTTATGAGGAAAGTACACCTCCTGCTGACGATGTATTTAGTGAATTTTACGTTCTAACGAGAAGCCAGGAGACTTAAAAGTAAGACAGAAAGAAAGAAAGATAAAAAGAGCAAAAGATGAACAGTGTAACGATACAGAAAAATTTTTTTACACTTACATGGTATAAATGTGAGAAAGTGTGGGAACATATTTTCTATAGGATGATATACGTCACATACGTATTGAATCACGTTGCGATTAGTATATCTAAAGTGATGTGATTAAACGCGTTAGGTTCGAAGAGAGAATTAGTCTAGAATTGATTGTGTGTGCGCGCACGCGCGCTTTGACAATTTTGCCATTGGCGAAATGCTTTCTACTCACGTCGCTAGCTTGTTCGTCCTCACGTGCAAAAAAATCATGTACATGAGCAAGACACTTGGACATAATAAATCCTTAAGAATATTAATCGAGAGGAGTCGTAAAATTGCGGACGATTTTCGAGCGAAAGCGGAAAGAGCGTGATTTTATTTCGTTTAGGTAGAAATTTATTCTGAGAAGTATGGAAAGTAGCACGAAATTGTGCAGAGAGAAAGAAAAAGAAGAAAGATCGTTAAATTTATAAATTGCATGGGCGCAACGATTGATTCTGTGAGGAGCACAGAGATTTCGCGCCGATCTCGCGAAAGCTACAACTGCGTTATTGTACATATATATAGGACACATTCATGTGAGTGAGACGCAAATACACAATTTATGCTACGTCGATATTTAAAAAAAAAAAGAAAAAAGGGGAAAAGAAGAAAAAGAAACAAACTTTTTAAGTAGGCAGCTGATAAATTTTGTATTTCCCTTAATGAGTATACACATGTAAACACAACTTGTTTCTCTCTCATAAATGTATGATAATGTCATTCATCAACCACATTTACATTTTACAGCATCGTGTTGAGGACATTATATGTATTCGTAGAACGTATTCAATATTGCGCACTCCTTTTTTGATATATAAATGATGAGGCAGACAATTAGCGAATTTTCACCGGATCGCGATTCGCCCATCTTTCCCCTCCCTCCCTCTAAAAACGATAATTAAAGAAATACTAAATATATATATATATATATATATATATAATATATATGTATATAAATATATATATATAATATAATATATTATATATATATTTATAATATATTTATATATATATAAATATATATATATATATTTAAGTGAATTATATCGCTTTTAGCGATTTATGTTTTATAAGATGATGTCTCTAGGCTATAAAAATAAACCAGAAAATGTATCCTTTAATTTCTTAACATTATTTGCACAGACCTTACTCAGGATCGAGTAGAAAGGTACTAGGCACATATGTGAACATATATATACACATGAGTACACATCATATATAAAGTTATATATTATAATTATTTATATATAATTATATATATTATAATATATAATTATACAAGTACACACACATTATATATATAGATGTACATATATATTTGTGTGTGTGTGTGTGTGTGGTGTGTATATGTATATGTATATGTACATATATATATATTTTATGCTCACTTGTTGATAATAAGCGTTAGAATATAGCATCCTATTTTCACAATTTAATCGCGATACATTCTGGCGCATGTGCTTAATATAAATAGTACATTTGTATTACTAGAAGAACTTTTGTTCCGAGATATACTCCTTTACTTTTACTCCTTTACTTTATTCTCTTTGAAATGGATGTTTCTTTTCTTCTTTTGTTTTTTTGTTTTTTTTTTTTACATTGCGACCCAAGCAAATGGAAATGTCTCACTTTCGAATTAGAATAGAAATTACGATCGGCGCCGGAAATCGTGAGATCATCGGCATAACGAAATAGAGTTTGCCTAAAAAAGAAACAATATGTCTAACCAGCTAGAAATTGTATATGCATAATCTATTGTATTCTGTTATTTGTCTCGGAAGAAGAATAATATATTGTATTATTGATCATCCAAGCGCGCCAAGTATATCTTTTAATCTTTGGCCCTTCGATTCGAATCCGCCTGGGTTACAAGGTGGACGTAGCCGGCCGAATCCGGCCCCGATCATTGCGATTATTCCGCGCGGGGATCGTCGTTTTATTGTTCGTTTTATTGAGGCTTGTACATACACAAGGGGCGCCGCTGTTATTCTTCGATCGGCCGAGGGTGTTAAAAGTATGTTAAGTGTCGACGCTTTAGGGAAAAGGTGGAAGGAAACGCGAGTCGCGCTCTGCTGACTATTTATCGATCGGAAACGCAAAGCGTTCCCACAAGTCTATGTTACACGCGCACGTCATATGCGTAATTACTGCTATAATTAATTATAAGGTACACACGCATAGATATACGTACGTACATAAGAGGATTCGCGAGATACGCTCCGGGATTGCAAATTCCGGGGGTGAGACTCCGCAGCGTTTATCATCGAGATATGGGATACGCTTCCCCCGATACATCGGCGATTCTGTTTGTTTGTTCTTTTCTTCGCGTACGTATCGCGGACACGTATGTATGGAAACGTGGAAAAAGAAAAGAAAGATAGCAGAAGAGAGAGAGAGAGAGAGAGAGAAACCCATCCGTCGCACGTTTACGCCGCGTGTCGCGTTAATTTTCCGTAGAAGTAGCGTTATCAATTATCGCTAATAGGCGAAACTGTTATTTATTATGTAATAGGCGCATCATTGTCCCACACAGTTACACAACAGCAGGATGACGATATTATTATATTGATAATCTCGTGACGGGGAAAGAATCGGTTAATATACATACGCTCTAGGTAGATCATAGCCGAGATTGATTTTAGACTGGACTACGAAGTATTGATATACGATAATGTGTATGTTTCCACGAGTAAAAAAAAAAAAAAAAAAGCAGCACGATAGGCCGCTCGCAATCACTCGCAATATAACGAAATAATAGCAATGTAAATGAATTGAGAGGGGAGAGAAATAAAAAGAAGAAAGAAACGAGAAAGAAAATGCAATCAGCGAGCGCGAGCCTTCGTCGAGCACTACTAAAATTTTTAACTTTTACAAGGAGACTCGAGCAAGAGTGCAATTGATATCTAGTACAATTTTCCGAGCCCGCGAAACCGGCGGGAGGTACATATGTGTATGTTTCAGTGATTATCTCATTTTTCGATATATATATATATATATATATATATATATATATTATTATTATATATATTATAATTATATATATATATATATATTATTATTATTGGAATAATAAAAGATTAGTGCCGGATCGACATAGTCCATCTTTTATTATTACATACATATCCAGTTTTCGTATATAAGACGTTCATTCTCCAAAAGGGTAAAAGAAGGCAGTCATCAGTGGCTTTGTCTCTGACTTTGATGATTTATTATCATAAACGACAAGGTACAATAATATATTGTAGTATTCTCTATTACGTTACTGCGCAGTTAGTTAGAGACGATAGAAATAAATTATATAAGATATAAAATTTAATATCGAAGTAAAATAGAGTGTAAATTCGTAATAAATATTAAATTGTGTAAAAACTTAAAAACGAACGCAAGTGTCCTAGACGTGGTGCAGTACAATTCCGCAAACGCGCGTCGATAGCCAAATTAATTAAATATTAACAGCATCGTAGGGAGAGAAATGGTCTTTGTATAAATTTTTTTTAAATATTAAAATCTCATTTAGTAAAATATCGCGCAAGAAAATATCCGACATCGTAAATATCCGAATTAAAATTCTATCAAAATGAAAAATTAAGATTCCACATATAACAAGGAATCATATTCTCCGGCAAAACGTGATCATAACGATTACTTACGTAATTCCGTGATGATTTCACTTCAAATTAAAGCGAGACATTATCACGCGCGCTAATTGCGTATCGAAACAATATAAACGAAGAAAACCATCGGCTATAGAATGATTCTCACGATATAAACTGCACACAGCACACGAACGCTTCCGTTTATCGTATATAAAATATAAAGAAAAGAATTTATTCTTTTTTCTCTGTTCTTTTTTTTTTTTGGTTATTGCGTCACAGCAGAGTAAATACCAAAAATGGTAGTTTCCTACGTTGAAATAGGTAGACTAGACTATACTATAAATCACGATTCCATCCCCCACCGTTATAACGCGCGTTACACGATGGAACTGAAATTCTACAGAATCTGGGATCGCCTTCCGAATTGGTACTTACAATCGTGTTACAAAAGCGCAGAATTTGTTCTTGTAATTGTTGTAAGATGTTCTTGATTTTTACTTCTATAATAAGGTATTAGTCTTTCGCAATTAATCTTCTCCTCCGAGACTGAGAAATATTTCTCGAATACTACTCGATTAGACGAGTAGTAAAATCAATATAAACAATAGTAATAGTCTCGCTTATAAATAAGATACTTCTACTCTTCTTTACATGAGCTCGAATGCGCAATCTTAATTCCTCAGTCTAATGCTACTAATCCTATCGTAACTACGCGTACGAAAGTTAACAGCTGTCTTTCAATGTGCGGTTTTAACAATTGATCTTGTCTCTTTTTTTTTTGTTATTAATTAAAAAACTAAACACAACATTCTTGTTCTTTGAAATTGTCTGCACAAAATATTGCACAAGTCACGTGCGTGCCATATAGAGTCGGCGCAATTCGAGAACATACGTATGACGTATAGTTAATTGGCAAAAAGATGAATACAGTGATCGCGTATAAATTTTTCTCGCTGAATAAATACAAATCATTTTTTTTCGCTAAATAAATAGAATATTTTACGCTGAATAAATATTTTTCGTTAAATAAATAGAACATTTTTCGTTAAATAAATATAACATTTTTCATTCTAATGACTAGCCGGTCAATTGCATGAAGTGTTCGATGATTTGCATTTTAAAATGCTTGGCGAAGATATATATTTTTCTTGAGATATTGTCAATGAAATTCTTTGACGTATATTCCATCTCTCCTTTTCTTTGACGGAAAGTATCTTCTTTTTTTTCTAAGCACATATGAAAACAAAACACGCCGGAATCTTGTTACGACCGACAAGATGCTACAGCACACACCACACACACACACACACACACACACACACACACCCATACACACACACATACACGTCGTTCTCTGAAAATTTCTCATCACCAAGGTGGGAGAGGAAGGCGATAGATTTAACCTCCGGCCTCACTCGGGATCGGTTTCCGCTTCGCCAATCGGTAATATCGCAACGGGACCAGCAGCTGCTAGCTTGGCTTTGTACGCTTCCGGTTCGAACCAGCGAATCGGTGCCTGCCAAGAGGAAGAGATTAGTTCCCAAGAGAGCTCCATGATACAAATAGTAAAGCGTATAAACCTTTACCTTACCTTGTTATATTGTTATAAGCAGCATGCTTCGATTTGGTCGAAAAGCCAAGTGTTAGATTGTTTATGTAAGGCCACATGCAGATAATTCGTAAGTCTACATACATACAAGCGTGGTTTACACAATGTCTTCCTATTTTAGCGATTCAGCGTATATCTCGTAATAAAACCATCACGTTATGAAATGTCTTAGTGCCTTTCGTGCCTTCCTTTTTGGATTCGGTTTTGAATTAAGACATCGTAACCTTCTACTTTATAAGCAAGTATGTCAATGTTCTGAAACGCTCATGTAAACCGCGCTTGTTCCGCTTACGAGGAACACGCAGAGAACAAGAAGACTCGGCGGATTTTGCAATACGTATTTATTAATACAGCGTGTATGTGAGTTTAACACACAACACTAATTTCATTAGTCTAGTCTTATTAATCTTTTTGTATACAAGATCGAATAAAACAATCTCGCATTTAAATGATCTCCTAAATTCTAATAGATTTTAAACAAAAAATAAAGAAATTAAATTAAAATATAACAAAATAAAGTCTCGTTAATAATGAACAAATAACATGATATAATAACATATGATATAAGAAAAATATCTTAAAAACTTATATATAGAGATATTTCTAAATTCAAAACATAGGAACATTCGAATCTTGGTACAAAGAACACGGTGTATAAAACTTTGTACGCAATAAATACTGGATAATTATTTCACGTAATAAACCAATTCGATCCTGATTAACCGATTCGAGTTGAACACAATTGTGTCTCTGAATCACACTTTTATATATGAATCCACTCTCAATCAATTAATCACACACGTGTAGCACGCAAAGTCTTTGGGAAACTAATCGTAAATGCGTCCAAACGATATAAAAAAACGATATAATATCATATGTCATGAAACTCGCTTACGATCTCTTTGGTCTTAAATTTAATTAAATATTTTTAGAAATTTGTTGTCTTCTAATATTGCAAAAAATCTAACGTCTAATTGCAACATCACACATATCGTGAGAGAGCCTTTAAAGTCTTTTAATGCGCGATACGCGAAATAATATTAAGATTCGCATTCATTCAGCACAAAATAGGATTTAATCCCATCATTAATTAATTATTAAACAGTCTGGTCTCCTCTCCCCCCCTGCTTTTCTCTCAGTGACGTGAGAATGTCTGATTGTATTAAATAGAACAGATCTCGTCTTCATCCCTTTCCCGTCCGAATGCATGCGATTAAAAAATACCGCACTAATCACGCTCGTGCTGCACCGCGATCCGAAGAGAAGAACGCAAATTTGTTTCGCAACGAGACGTTAATGTTATATATAGTGAGTATTATGGTATGCGTATTGTATTAAACAAAAGTATTAAATCGTGGCGTTGCTGGGAAAAGTAATGCGGAAGGTTTTGCACGGTATATGATTGGCGTTCCGGTCACATAGCGGTACCTTACGAACTATATTGGGACATTCCTTCTGTATGCGCGTCCAGTCGGCGGGGGGCCGTTTCGCGTACGGACCCGACGCGCACAGCAGCAGAAACTCATATGTAAGTTCTCTCGCTTCTGGAACTGAATTAGACAACGACTAAAATTAAAGAATAAATAGAGCAGGGAGCATCTCAAAATAAAAAAAAAAAAAAAAAAAAATAATTAACAGAAAAAAGTAGGCAAATGAAAGTCAAGCGCGGTAATAAATGTGCAAAAATTAAAACTTTTAAGGTAACAATCATTTAACAACAATCTTTAATATAGGTATCATTTCGTAAGTATTTTAATGTTTGTGCATTTATTACTGCATTTGATTTTTATTTGCCCATTTTTTTCTATTAATTGATTGAAATTAATTTATTTACTTCAATTGTAATTGATGCCTAATTGATTACCTAATTTTAATGTTTTAACCAACGCGCCTCAAATCTTATTTTAGTAAAATTATAAATGAGAAAAATTATAAATAGAATTTCTAATAGATTTTCTTGTTATGATAAATTATATAATAATCATAATATATTTAAATTAATACCTTGTTGAGTCGAGCATCGCTCTTCGGAAATCGGACGAGGCTTGTAGGTTTCTTCGCTCTCCGAAGAGGTCGCAGCGCTATCCACACTTAATTCTCGGCCTAAAGAAGCAGAAGCGTTAACGTTGTCTAATGGTGACAACGGCGTGCGGAGAACATTGGGGGTAGAGGTGTTAGTTATGGCGAAGCTGGGCTCGTCCTCGTAATTGAAGTATTCTATCCCGCTGGTAAAATTCTCAGAATCGCCCAGGAAATGTTCGTCCAACACCAGTTTCGCCGTCTGTATGTCAATGGTTCATGAAAATTATGCATAAATACATAAATTAGAATATAAATAGAGAAGATATTTCTCAATAAATCTAAATCTGATTAAAAGTCTAATATTCTCTGTTCAGTTTAGAAGAATTAGATAAATCGTGTGACAGATGCGATTTTTATTTATTATTACCTTGACGAGGTCGAGATTGCAGCCCGTGATTTTAAGGGACTGGTTACCGACGGTGACGGTATACTTGTATTCGCCTATGCTGGCGTCGTTGGTGGAGAAACTGTGCAGGAGAGACGAACGCAGACGAGAGTTGTTGTGTTGCTGTTGATTTTGCTGCAGCCGATTGCTCTCGTCCGATGCGCTACTGTTGAGGGAGGAGCTGGAACCACCCATAGCCCCCTTTTCGCCGCCGGGGCTCTGCTCCAGTCTCACCGGCGATGCATTTCGTTGTATCGTATCTTTGATTAAATCCTTCGCATAACTGGCGGCAAGAAGAGGGGAAAAGAGAAATATGAGAAATTTTGACGAGACTCTCATTAATATGAGAAACGTGTTGTTTTACTAGATATATTCAGGTATTACAGAATATATTTAGTATTAAACTATAAACTACTCTATTATAAATATTATTTAGACATACTGAATCTTGTCCTCGGACGTTCCCGTGATTTGGACAAGTCGTTCTTTAGCTCCAGGGTTTACTACAAAACCAATATATATAGTATCAGTAGTACAGCCTTGTTAATATTAGAAAAAAAAAGAAATCGTGTAAAAGTTATCGTTAATATCTTTTACACAAGTCCAATCCAAAGACACGGTTAATATGTTAAACGAGATGTGATATTAAATTGTTAAGATATCGCCAAAGCAAGGTAAATACAACGTATTCAATTGATACTTAAGTGTACATAAAATCACATTCAAGTACGAGATAAAAAAAGTATCTCACTCGCTCGAATTATTATGTGCGATATTAACGAAAACGTCAAAGTTATTAATTAAATGCCAACCTTCCTATTCACGTGGAACTCGCGACACGTAATCGATCCGTCGACCTGGAGTGCGTTAATATAAAACTGGTAATGTAAGATAATATCTCTATTCGACCCTTAAAGCTGCGAATGCAACGCGTAACATATACTTCACTCTTCGAGCTGTTAAAGAGATACATTCTGCTGATCGGTATTTAGACATTACATTTATTCAAAATTTTCAACAGAATAAACAAAATGAGAAAAATGAGAAAAATAAATTTGATAAATCTAATATTGCAAAGTGTAACTTGAAATCTTTATCATCACACGTGAAAGAAAGCTGACGTGCTTTGGCACTTCTCGTGCTTTGACACTTCTCGATTAGTAAATCACGCTGCAAAACTAAAACACTAACTCAGGAGTGACCTGATCACGTTGGTTAGACAATAGCTTCGCCATGCAAACTAAATGACCTGATAAGAAAACGCTGGCTGCAGTTTCTTTTATTACAAACGTGAATATCTTTTTTACATATTATAGATATATCGTTTTTTAATAATGATAATCGATACAAGTTTCTCACATCAAACTCAATGCTCAGTGATGTAAGAGAGGATTAGAGACGTGTTTTTACGGGACGGGTGAACTTTGTTCGACCAATTAATATCGTTTTTGCGATGCATGAGCACAAAATGCTGTGACAAGCGGCCATTGGCGGATCATTCTTTGCTTTTTACCTCGCTGGAAGGAGATGATCGTCTGGCTGAGCTCTTCTATCATGTGAACCCGCCGCCCTTTTATTCCCATCACTGTATTTTCGTGTAAATTATTTAACAATAGAAAATGGCCAACATAATCAGAAAATTATTAAAAAATCTAATGCGATGGATTATTAGTTTCGCTTTATTTATATATAAAAATCAAATCGTTATTTTCATCTATAAATCCCTATCGATCATCGCGATATTAAAGATATTGTAAACAACTTACAAGTATTGTAATGAAGATTGTCAAAATTTTACGGGCTGCATTTTGAGCCGCGTAAGAATCAGATATACCTGTTTAATTCCATAAAAATTTTATACAATGTAATAAGAGCAATTAAATCACCTTTTCCCGAGTCGCTGTTGCGAATGACAACCTCGTCTTTGCAATAGTTCTTCCCCGGTATGCGCGTAGGCTTCGCAAACTTTCCACTATTCTTGATCACTTCACCAGGCCCGAGAATCGGTGCCGAAGTAGGTGAAGTCATTGTCAACAAAGGGGATGATAAAGAGTTCGTAGGTGTATCGGGTATCGTCTCGGTCTATTAAAAAGAAAACAAAATTCATTTAATCTTTCTCCTTAATTTAATTAAGAGAAAGTATGACTTAAGTAAATATTTAATGAAACTATTTAAATCAAGTTAAAAAAATATTTGTTTATTATTTAAACCTTTATTTACTTTATTAATTTAAATCTTTGTATTTACATTTCCTTAGTGTTGAATTTTATTGAATTTATTCCAATATTACCGACATCTTAGAGTTTTATTACTTGTTTTTAATTTTTAATTATTAAAAAAATTCTTTGAACAAATAAATCTATGTAGACCAAGATATTCAAACAGGAAATATGTAATCATCAAGAATACATAAACTTCCAAAAAGTTATACAAACATAAAGGAGAAAAAAACAAGATGCTATTTTTACCTACATTATCTAGATGCGACAATTTCTGCATGTAGTATACGTCCATCGAGTCAGTGTGACGCCATTGTTTCGCTCGCAGCTCAATAAGTTCCAGCAGATGAACCCTGGTCGTCAGATCTAATCTATCGTCCTGGCTCCCATTTCTGATCGCCACAAAGGCTCGGTCCAGCTGATCTACAATAAAAAAAGGGAAAAAAAATGATTATTTGCAAAATAATGGACGCCCTAAAATTTGCAATTGAATTTCACGCGCAAGAAAGCGTAAGTCGAATCGACTTTTAAAACATATTTCGTGTAAGATCGGATTTACCTTTGTAAATAGCTTCTAATTGATTGGCGTAGAGTTTCAGATGACTACACATAGAAATCACATTCATTTGCAGCGTTCGGTCATGAAAGCCATTGGTCAGTTGCATCGCAACATTGTCGATTAAGGACACTATATCCTCTACTGAAAAATCAGAAGAAGCAAAAAAAATTCATGCGGAGTCGATCTAATTTGAAAAGAAACGCGAACGTAACTAATATCCACGGCATTTCGCGAAAGAATCATTATATTTTTATATAACATTCTCATTTCGAGAGATTGCAGGTTTTAATTAGGAGAAAATAGATACAAAAACTTACCAGTCGTGATCCGCCCATCGACGGTCGAGTTGCGCTGATTAAGCTTAAGCGGCCGTGGTTTTTCGAGCTTCTTTACGGTCCTGGTTCTGTTCAATTGTGCGGTAGCCATTGTGACCCTGTAACAGAATCATTATATTAAAAAAAAAATAATTAAACGCGCTTTAAAGAATATTATAATATTATAAATTATAAACATCAATTTCTACGACTTAAATTGTCCGATAAAATATAGTTAGTATCTATTAATATTACATTTGTACAAATTTCATTTATATTATCGTATTTATTTCGCTTGTATAAATTTTGTCTTAGAGTCACTTTACAATCAGCTTTGAAATGTTTATTAATGGTTTATAAAATATCTTTTATGCATTTGAAAAGTTATTATTACCACTAATATATCAATAGGTGTCAAATCGTTCCAAGCTTATCGCCAAATAGAGTGAAATTTGTAGTATAGTAAATTTTATAGATAACAAAAAATTCTCTACATTCATTTATTATAGAGAGAAAGTATCGAGTACGAATGAAACTTTCGCTCTCAAGAGCACCAGATTTCGCACTACGTCACTGCCTTTCAATAAACTTATTTCTACCGCCGTACGGCGGGGATTCATTAAGCAATACGAGGATCCCTGCGAGGTCACTCACGGTTTGCTCCAAATCAGAGCTTTCGCCAAGGTAAAAGAAAAAAAAAAAAAAATAAATAAACAACGCGAATTATTATTATTCTGCTTGACGTTGCGCGCGGCGAAAAAATGGTTCATTTTGTAGGAACTGCGCGAGTCAGAGCGGCGTTTCTTCGTCGGAAAGAACGAAACGCATAGCAAAACAGAGAGTCGGCGTGAGGGAGCAGTGGATAGAATCCCGAATTCTTCGCCCTTGTCACCCTGTCCTCCAAAAATACATCCCGCGACACGCGCACATCCGCACAGTGACTACATTTGTTGCGCTAATTAAGCTACAAAAATCCAGGCGAATCTTTCGTGCGTTTACCAGAAAGTATAATATGTATTAATTGCAGGAATCAATACATCTGCGTACATAATCATGTACGTAAATTAATAAACAAAAAAATTAATAAATAATTATTATGCTATGACGAAAATGAACTGTGCATTTTTATTCGCGTAATTTCTATTGATTGTTGTAAAAATTTATTTATTTTATTCTACAAATCTGACGTTTTATTTCAATTGAAAAAAAAAAAAAACTATATTCAATTAATAATTTGTATGGAGGAAGATAATACACATGGCATCCGGAAATTTGTGATTCAAAATACTGTAGTAAGAAAGTTCTCGAAGAATTAAATAAAAATATCTATTTCTTATCTCAAGTGGGCTTTAAAACTAATTAATCTCAGATTGGTGTCAATGAAAACTTAATTAGCGTCACTAATACTATCACATGCATAATTTGTATATAACTATGTCTAAATATTTTTGTAATTGACCAGTCTTAAACCCTCGTACCTAAGAAATTACTTCTTTTTGAGAAATAAAAAAATTTCAAATAACATTTTTGCTTAATTCTTCAAAAACTTTTTTGCTATAGTATTTTGAGTCATGGATTCATCCTGTGTAATTTATGAATTTATCGAGAACAGTTGTCATAAATTTTTGTTTATAACAATGAAAAGTCGAAGTTGATTCCGGTTACAGCAAATTTCAATTCTTATCGTGAACCATATAATACTTTAAGGATCACCAGAATGCATTTTGCGTCTAGCAATTTCCAGAGAGAAAAAAATAGAGAATAATACAGTTAGAATATTTCTCATGAGCAATAGTGCTTTCTACCGAGAGAGTAGAAGGCGCTACTTTTATCGCGTTTCGAGAGCGATTCATATGATCTCTACTTTGGATTATGAAGATTCAAGTTGATTATATCCAAATTTAGATGATTAAACACTTAATATTTAAAAAAAAACATCAAAAGTATAATTATTTCATAGCAAGTTGAAATATTAATAATTTTATATTTTATACATTTTTTTTTCTTTTCATATTTTCAATCAAATCTGAGTTTATGATTCAATTTAATTGAAGATGCATTGATTGTAACACAAAAAGTTAAGATAAAAAAATTTATTTCGTATGTTTATATTATTTGGAACATTAAATAAGTTTCGATCAACTTTTGCACTCAAGAAAAATAGTGGAACAATTTACGAAATATTTACGCTTTTATCAACATTTTAATGTACGATACATATATTTTAATCGATTTTAAATTGATTCAAACTAGCGCTCGAAAACGTCAGATGAGTCAGTTAACAATTTGAATAATTTGAATCTCGATAGTAAATATGAAATAATTCAAATCTTCCGAATTAAAAATATATTTAAAGTTTAAATTGTTTAAACTCACTTTAGATTAGTAAAACGTAAAAACATATATATGTAAAATTAAATGAAGAATTCGCAATAAAAATTTCTAATATTTTTTATCATCAGAATTGTCAAAATTTTAACGTAATAAACAGATATTACAAAACGATTATTGCTTAAGTTTAAATTATTCAAACTGTCTAAATTATTCAAATTTTATACCTTTTTTTTATCTTCCAATTATTCGAACAAATCGAACATATAATATATTTGAATCTTTTACTTGATTTCAATTAAAACTCACTGCGGTCAAAAACGCTAAAAGATAATCACGAATGAGAACGCAAAAAATATATATAGGAACAGATAGTCACATATTGAAGTTAAAATGCAAAAATATGCGGATTGATTTGCGGGAGGAAGAACACGAGCACTCTTTGTAAAAATATTTCTCGCCATGAGAGGGTAACAATTGTACAATTGTATTTGCATTCAAAGAAAAAAATAGGGAGGGGACAGAGACAGAGAGAGAGAGAGAGAGAGAGAGAGAGAGAGAGAGAGAGAGAGAGAGAGAGAGAGAGGGAAGGGGATTGTCGAGAGAAAGGGGATGACATCACGCGGAAGAGGAAGGGGAAGTCGAGGGAGGGACGAAGAGACGAACAACAAACATTAAAGCTGATGGTTTCGGATCCTACACTCATCTGCACTTTTCGCGCTCGGGACGAGACAGACGTATGCATCCGGTGGGAGATAAAGAGAGACAAAAGGCGCAGATAGTGCGACTAAGCAAACAGATCTATTAGTATAACAGCGGAGAAATTATTTCGGGCGTTCTGTGCATGCATCCGTGCGTGCGCGCGCGCGCGAAAACACACACGCAACCGTAAATGCGTGGCGCATCCGTCTGACACACACATACACACACACACACACACACACACACACACACACACATCCATCATACATACACAACACACACACAGCGCACGCGAAATACGCGCGAATAATCGTACTCCCTGGCGCGACGAAGGGATTCGTCCGCGGAATTCCGGATATGGAAGTATCCGAGTGAGAAACGTCGCGGCGGCGACGGCGGTCGCCCGACATCAAACGGTGCATTTTCGCGTCGAAGGGGAAAAAAAAATAAAGCACGCGATCGCGACAAACGTGAGTCGCACGTTGGACATACCTTTCGCGAGATCCACGACGCCCCGTCGGCCGTATGCAAACGGATCAACGACACGCAGATCGTCCGGTTGGGATCGCGAAGACGTATCGTCGACGTGCGCCGTGAAGATATAACCGAGTGCTCCCTAGAATTTGCGGGCAGGGCCGCCAATCTCGCGACGACTAGAGGAAAGGTCACTAGATTACAGCATCGGCACCGATCTTTCAAAAATAAATATCAAATAATTATTATATTAATCGAAGAAAAATATAATAAAAGAAATTACATAAATGGGCGTAAAAATATTTTTCAGATGTTTCTCTAATGCTGAATATAAATTAATATATGTTCTAATGTTAAATATACTTTTGTATGATAATTTTTGTATGATAATGTTGTTAAATTTTTTATTAATAAAAAATTTTTTAGAATTTGTTACATTTATGATTAAATTCAAAATTATAGATAAATTTATAAAAAAAGATTGTATCTATTGAACATTTTTTGTGGCGTACGAGATTGTCTTATTTGTACATTTGTTAATTAATGTAGTGAATTTAATAAGTTGGTCTGAAATTTATCTGAAATTTACATGGGATTTACATCGACTTCGTTGATAATAGCTTGAAAATAAATCAAAATATGATATTCTTATTATTTTCTCGTATTTTTTTTTAAATAAATTTTAATATGATGTAATTTGTTAAGCTTACTATACTAATTAGTGCTTGACTCTCATTTGCATTGTCGTATCTTTTAATTATTTAATATTAATATTAATTTAATATTAATATAATATTGTACTAATTTTTTTAACTTTAATAACCGCAAAAATTTCTACAATAAAATTTTATAAGATTAAAAAGATTATACATAATATCATAATATAATCTTAAATTTTCACAGTAGGTGTGTTTCTATCATGTTTAATTTCATTGGGTCCGATTGAAAATATGGCCTGCGCGAGGAAACCTGCGCGACTACGCAGTTTTTGTGAAATACTCTTGCTAATTACATTAGGCATCGATGATTATACTTTTCCTGCTTTAACTTTCCTGTCTTTACATTTTATTTTCTATGCATTAACCTTTGTTAACCTACTTGTCTCATTATTGTCAGTTATTCTTTATTTAGGGTTCAATTAACACGTTGAAATAAAGCATAAAGGCGGAAAACAAAATTAATGTCAACACACACAATGTCCATATTTGCAAGGCGGATACTTTCATCCAACTGTAATTATTTTTTTATTTTATTCTGTGTGAAGTATCACTGATAATATGTAATAACACGTTCTCGTTTGCAGTCTCGAAGGAATGGCGATATTTGTGGCCTGTCAACTATAATTCATATCTTCAACAATGTCAACTATCGACTCAATCTCAACCAAATGTGGAAAAATCCGGTAAATTTTTATTTTCATACGAATCTATATAATTATATCTTCTCTGTAGACTACCTTAAATTTCACTAGATCACCTGGATTCAGATAATTGTGATCAGATAATTGTGTTTTTCAAAGGAGTTTCAATAGCTTGTTTACCGAATAATTCAAAGTCGAAAAATCATTTGGATCTTAAAATCTTCAGATGGTCTACAGAAAATAAAACGTATTTCTACTTTTCTATAATTCTCTCTGATCTGTAGGAGATAAATTTTATTATAATCTAAACATTATTCTAAACATTATTATATCTAAACAATACAATATCTCTTGTTATACGCAGATCCATCCAACATCTCAGAAACTTCAGAAATTATAACAATAAATCCACTAAAACATCCAGATTTCTTCCAAGTGCACAAGCTGTTCACTGTAAAGGATCTTTATGATGCAAGGGTTCATTATGGTCACAAGGAGACTTCATTGAATGAACAAATGGAAACATTCATATTTGGTTCCAGACTAGGACATTTGATAATCGATCTTGATCAAACTGCCGAATTGTTAAGACAGGCATTAAATTTTATCGCTCATATCGCTTTCCGAGGTGGTATAATCCTGTTTATCTCACGCAATCCTCAGTTCACATATATAGTAGACAAAACCGCCAAGGAATGCAAGGAATTCTCACAGACAAGATACTGGCGACAGGGACTCTTTCCAAATTCCAGGAATCAGTTCAAGGCAATGACACGATTGCCTGATCTATGCATTTTTCTCAATACTTTCGACACTGTCCTTGTTGAGCACATGGCAGTAAGGCATACGGCGAAGATGAACATACCTAGCGTTGGTATAGTTGACACGAATTGCAATCCAAATCTTATAACATACCCTGTGCCTGGAAATGACGATTCTCTATGTTCCATTGAACTCTATTGTTCGTTATTCAAAGAAGCTATTCTCAGAGGAAAAAAGGCTAGAGAACGACTAATGAAAAGTGCGGAATCAATATAAATTAATAATTTAAGGCTAAACAAGTATGTATAAATGTATTATAAAAAAAATTATATATATATATATATATCAAATAAAAATATATATATATATCAAATCAAAATATACTCTTTTCTCTAATAATAAATATGATGAAATAAGATAATTTAAAATTATGCTATATAACAAAGATGGAGAAATTCATATTTAATTGACAATATTTAATTTTTTTACAAATTTTTTTATTAATATACATATACAAAAATCTTCGTATGATTTTGTTTACATTTAGATTTTGTTTACATTAAGAATTTTGGCAAACTGTGATGTGAAAATGTTATCGAATCATTTATCGATGATCGATTAATCCTCCTTGGAAACTTTAGCGTCTCGTAATTTCATTAGGAATTTTTTACCTAAATTCTTTATCAACCTTTGTAAAACAAAAAAACAAAATATTATCAAAGTGATACGATATAAGAAGATTAATCACAAGATTAATCAAAAGATTTGTTTATTTTCTTTTCTCGATCTTATTACGTATATAAAATTCGCTTCAATTAATTTACAGTTTCCAACAAAATTCAATTTTAAGTATGAATGTGTAGTGATATATTCTTTATATGTATGTATGTGTGCGCGCGTGCGCGCATGTGTACACGCAGTTTTGATTTTTCATGTTTTCCATAAAAAATTTTAAATAGAATTTTATTCTGAATTTTAGCGCAAATTGATGATTGTCAAAATGGATTTAAAAATTTTCTGGAGAAAAAAAAATAAACTCTCATCTGTTTAATATAAATCTTAAAAACATATTATGTAAAAAGACATACCATTTTGCAAAATTCGGGAAACAATAGGTCAAATATGTAACTCTTAAAGTGTCTGGCTTGGCAATCCAAACTTCGTCCAGTTTATTTACAATTGCAACGACCATCAGACTTGCGCAACGTGCCGCACTGATTTTATTTTGCGATACTTCTGTTCTTACGCCATATTTCTGAAAGATTGCAATTAATATACATCAACATCGGCAATCAATACATTACTTATTTTACACATGTTATAATCATGTTTATATGTTTTATTTATTCTCATTTCGCTTATATCAAAAAATTCTGTAAAACACCTTATACAAACGACTTTTACGACACGTACTTCGCCAGATTTCTCCGTGAAGCTCTCTGCTAGAAAATCAGTTTGCACTGGACCCGGACAAACTGTCGTCACGTTGATATTCTTATCGGGATGTTCCATGAACAATGGCTTGAAGTAACCCTACAAAAATATAGAAATAATAATTCCTCTGTCGATGAAACAGAATTTCGCAAAATAGCGAAATATATTTAATAAATGCAAAATTATGTTTTGACAATGCAAAATTATGTTTTGACAAAGTTATGTTTTGATAATAATTACATGTAAGGCATGTTTAGTGCCACAGTACGTCGCCGACATCGGCACCGGCAAAATTCCCGCGAGACTCGAGGTGTTGACGATTTGGCCTCCACCTGTCTTTAGAAAATGTTTAATCGTTAATCTGCTCAAGGACACGACGGAGAACACATTCAAGTTGAACATCTCTTTATCAACCGTTATCTCGATATTCTCCCATTGCGCTCTTTGACTGCGACCGGCATTGTTAACAAGTATGTCCAACTGAAAAAGCATAAGATTTTGGATTAGTCAGTAATAAATAAAATAAATGAATGATAAAAATGGAGACAAATATATGGAGGCAATAGAGAACGCACGGTAGCGTTTTATCATTTTGAAATGTGAAAGCAGGATATTAGAGCTCACCTTGCCGAATTTATCGATTACATGCTGAAAGGCTTTCTCGTGCGAATCTAAATCAAGTATGTCCATAGGATAGATCTGCACATCATCATCGCTCAAACGTTTGTTTTCTGAAAATTATCAGAAGACATCCCGCCAATTAATTAACAAGACTGACGAGGATTGCTGATGTAACGTTGAATAGTTTGGAATTCGTGAAGGATATCAATTGCGTCTATTGTACCTTCCAGACACGTTTTCTTCACTCGTTCTAACTCGGCAACTCTTCGAGCAGATAAAATTAGTTTGCAGTCCACTTTGGCTAACACATAAGCCAGATTCTCGCCGATACCGGCGGATGCACCTGTTATCCATACTTTTTTACCTTTCAATGAAGCTGTAGCAACATAAAAAAAAAATTGGTCAATTTTGTTGAATTTGTCAATTTATTTATTACTGATTATTTATTCATTAGTTATTACTTAAGGAGTATGAACTCATGATAGATTTTGTGTATATATAATTGTTATATATAATGGTATATATATGTTATAATTGTTTTACGTGATTGAGAGTGGAAGTTTTTTATTATTTTTTATTAGACATATGTAAAAGTATATGAAATACTTACATACGGGTTTGCCATATTTTTCTTTAAAAGCGAGCAATAAATCGCAATCCAAAAAGTTTGGAAAAATGACATAAATGGAGTAATATATTACAAATAGCAGGCCGATAGTTTCGAATAAATCCATATTTATTATGTTTATCTATAGCGAAACTGTAAAAACAGAAAAGTGTTATCAGAATTAATTGTTATGCACTAAACTGCATTAACATTTATGTTCTTCTGCGCAGTTGCAATTTCTTTCAATTTTCAAGGATTTAATAAAATTTCACGTAACAATAATATTTGTTAATTATTTATTAAAGAATTTTAGGATCGTAGGAAAGTCTATTTAAAAGTCTATTTTTAATTTGCTAGGTTGATATCGAATTAACTCGACGAAAAAAAAGTTGTTTAATATTTTTTATTTTAAAATTATTATTGATTTTAACAGTCTTTCTATTCTATTTCTTTTTGTAATTTTTTACTTAAACCGATAATTTTTCACTTTCACATGATATGCAGAAAAATAAAAATGCTTTGAAAAAAGAATTAATTAATATTATATATCTTTTTCAAAGCATAATTAAATATAATTATTACGTGCAATTTAATAATATTTTATAAAAGAAAAAAATTATATATCACAATCTTGATTTGAAATTTTTTTTCAAACTATACATCTATTTAGTTTTTGTTCTTGATATGTTCTTGAATGTGTGATTTATCTTCTCATTTCAGTTTTGATTGATTGTAAATAATAATGGAATTCGAAAGAGAATTATTGCAACATACGTGCGATATATTCTCTCTCTCTCTCTCTCTTAAATTCAAGAATCCTTGAAAATCAGAAGGATAAATAAACTTGAGCACTTGAGCAACTTGAGCAACTTGAGTATTTGTAATTGTTACTCCTCATTTATAAACAAAAGTTTTATTCTTTGGAAAAGAAGCGCGTAGTTAAATGCAAACGCATTTTTTGTAAATTTTTCGTTTTTTCTCAGTATTCGAAAGAATTGCTGAGCATATTTTACTACATTAGATTTGTTCTCTGTACCTGCATTAAATTTGCTTGTGCACTAATAAATTTGGTACAGAATTTAACCAGTGCAAAAGTAGAAGAGGAAAAAAAAACAATTTAATATAAAAAGAAATATAATGTTTCACATGTATGGATTTAATAATGTATTAATAATGTATTAATAAATTTGTACATAATATTAATTTGTTCCTCATATGAAGAGACTTTTTCAATTTTGGCTACTTTTTTGCGATTTTTCATGCTGATTTTGTATGTGATCTGGTAAATTGTGTATTGTAAATTGTGTATTATGTGCATTTTTTTTTTTTAGATACGCAGTTTATCATGGAAAGTGTTATTGTGTTTTATTGTTGACTTTATTCATTTGTAATTCGAATGTTTAATATCATTTCTATCAAATAGACTGCTAATTTCCAATGTAAATTAATCTTAATTAATCTATTTAATTTGTTTCTTATTTTTTTAATAATTTTTAGAATTAGAAAAAGATAAAAAAATAAGATAAATCAAAATTAAAATTAATTTACATGGCGGAAATGGACATTATTATGTGTATTTCTGTACTAAAGTAAAAAATTCAGTTACAAAAAATAAATCTATTATGAGAACGTCAAAATTATTACGATCATGAATTAATTAATTCTGACAGAATTAATTTTATTCATGTGGAAAAGGACATACATACATGATATAATATTCATTCATATATACATGATGTAATATTCGTTCCTACTATCTACTGGCCATGTGCAAACAAACACACATATATACACCATTCTGCATCACACACACACACACACACACACACACACACACACGCGCACGATATCCATAGTGCGAATAAATCAGCATGTGAAGAAAAAACAAAATAGTTACATCGCCTACGTCAAGGAAATGGAGAAATATTCTGCGAAAAATCTTCGGAATACAATGACATATAATAACAAACACTGAAGAATCTTTTTCTTTAAATCGTAATATTTCAGTCCAATGAAACAGACATTCGCTGCAAAGAGAAAAAAATCAGAGATTTGTGTTTCTTTCAGTTTGTGTTCCTAGTTGTGTCACACTCGAGTCGAAAAGAATTAAAAAAGAAAAAGGAAAAAAATAAGCATACGGTAAATCAACCAAGATGAGATCACATGACGCGCGATGTTTACCGAGTCATACTCACATATCTTGCTTTTAATTTAACACTCTGCTTGAAAGACTCTTTGAGTTCCGGAAAAAGACCGGGCCTGTGCGAAACCGTCAGTCAGTATTGTTCGACTGACTCCACTGGTTCCACTTTGCAGTTTGTACGCAGACGTGTTGAATCTGATCTCAAGGATGTATCTAACTTCAGTAAAATGAGGTCCCTTCTACGTGGCCCCTTGTTTCTTTTTTTAGATATCTTAGAAATTTAATTTGCAAAATTAATTAAATAGTGAAGAATTATAGAATGGAATAAAAAAAATAATATGTATAAATAAATTTGTTTTATGTGAAACCGTAAAGTTAATTAACCACATACAATTCATTCGTGAAACGACAATAAATATTACATACGTGACTGACATTCGTTATCGCGATATGTGAGTTATTTAAGAGGGATTGACGAGAGGAATGATGATACGCAATCTCGAAAAGTAAATATATGTAAGTTCAATGTTTATTTATAGTATAGATTAACTTTAATCTCTGTTTAATTTTCTCTTTTTTGTTTTTAAGAAAAAGATAAAGAGAAAGTTAAACAAAGATTAAAATTAATTTACTTTTACCTATACGAATTTTGCAGCAATATTGCTGCAATGTTACAATATTATAATATTTGTGGCGCCACAAATGTTGTAGTATGTATAATATTACGTAATAATATTATTTGGATTGGTAAAAAGGTAAATAATTTATTTTTCTTTGAAAATTTTTATTTTATATTATATACTATATATTATACATTATTTCTGTTATATTCAACAATATATAATTTTTATCGTATCGTGTATACACGTATGTATGTATATATATATATATACGAAAAATACAAGCTTAGATCACTCGATAGTGCAGAATAGTACAAGTTCAAACGTATGAAAAAATATTTTTGCTTATATTATAATGATATCATTCGGACATTTGTTTGCAAGTATTTTTTTCAATATTTTGTTTTAATAGTAGAAGTATCAGGTCACTTTTGACCTATCTCTATCTGTCTAAATTAATATTTTTCTCTGATAAAAAATAGAATTTAAAAATTTTTGGATCTTGATATCTCATTGTAATTGAGTGAGAGAGTAATTGATGAAAAGTTGAAAAAATTGTATTTTTAATATATGGAAAAAAATATTAATTTAAAAAATAGGCCTGGAAATGACAGCTGAATATAAAGCGTGAAAAATCTCTTATTTTGCGTATTTCTTAGAAATGTTAAAAACTTTGATTTTGTGCACAAGTTTATGTAATTTTTCTATATTTTCCTATATTCTTATATTTTTACAGTGAGTATTTATCGCGATAATTTTACAATCAATCGCGATAAGATTATGCGATTTTTTTGTTATTCATCGCTTACATAATTAAACAAAATTCACATAAAATTTATGTAAGTTTATTGAATATAAGATAAGGCTCCCGAGAGATATAAAAGAGATATAAAAGAATATAAGAATGAGGTATAATGGCAATAAGAGCACAGCGCAGTACTAAGAGCGCGTAAAATTTAATAATAATCAATGTAACATAATCAAAGTAACATAAAGCGGACGTTTCGACTGATCTTTCAGCCTTCCTCAGCGCAAGAGATAAAAAATACAAATAAATCTACTTAAACGGAGAACGAATCGCAAATTCATATGTAGCAACGAACATCGAAATTCATAACGCCGGTCGTCTCTCAAAATACGATGCATCTTCAAGAATAGTTACAGTAATTCTTAGGATGATCAACTGCTCGATTACACGATCGAAAGTTGAGAAATCCCAGATTGTACAGAGCATGATGTTATGATGCATTTGTACTAATGACCTATAAATGACCGGCGTAGTTCCGCCTATAAATGATCGGCATATACGAGACGATGATGTGAGAGAATGCGCAGATATATAAAAAAATTTTTAAAATAATTTACACAAATTTAGAGCCGACGACGCGAGTAGAAAATTCACACTCGGGCGCAACGGTCACTAACAGATAAATGAAACGGTCGCAATGCCGTGACTGTTGTCAATCGAGATAGCAAGATTCGAACGCAAACAATTTCGGAAAGGCTGACAAAAACGAAAGATAATAATACACATATAAGAAATATACATATAATAATAATAATATACATATAAGAAAAGACACGAGTGTATGTAGCGGACAAGCGACGGTCGAAAAGTAATAATAATATACTTATGGAAATAGATTAATATACATAATAAAAAATGATAAAAATGGAAGCAATCGAGAGCAAAAGGTTTGGTTGAGTGCATTGTTGCACTAGAATTAGATCAAAATAAAGTCGCTGCAGATAAAATACATGTGTCCACAATAGAAAAGGAGTAATAAGTTAAAAAAATATATAAAGAGTGTGAAACATATGTAAAACACACAAAATCGTATGAAAATAAAAATAAAAATAAAGTAACGTTGAATCACGTTGTGAACTTTAATAAAATTATTCAATTTATTGAGACTGCGATATGCTAGTTTGACATTTAAGTCTTTAGTAATGTTCTTAAATTGTTCCGAAATTGCAGGAGCGTACGGTATGGTAAAGAACGAAGCTCTCTCCAGTTCTTCAAAATGCTCAGTGTTGTCAGAATTGGAATTGATCTTACGGAAAAGGAACTTAAGGCGTTCGTGTAGGACCTGAAATACGAAATCTAGTGGATAGCCATTGTCCAGTAAAATCTCAACCACAAAATTTAAGTTTTTCCGGTGGAAAGTCGAGTGTGATAATAAAAAAATTCTGTGTTATGTAAATTTATATTAATATATTATATTTATTTATTTATTTATTTATTTATTTATTTATTTATTTATTTATATTATATAAGCTGTGCAAGACGATTTCTTCTTCTATGAAATATCAATTTTATAAAATCTATACTTTGTTGATTATTCCACAAATCGAGGTAACAATAATTTTACAAATTGTTTAATAATCACGGTCTATCTCCTGGATGCTCTTCTTACTCGTTGAAAATACATGTACTCCTGGAATACAGAAGGAAACAAGTATAAATAAAGATATTTAATTATATAAATATTATATTATTTTAATACATATAATTATATTATATATATTTATTTATTATGTATTTTATTTATTATATATATATATATATTGTGTTCGAATTTTGTTCCGTTGGAAAAATCAGAAAGTGATTATCGAGATAAAAAAATTAAAGATCGATGGCTCACTATCAGAAATGATGCGCCGACAAGTAAACTTTTCAACCTCACGTCTGTTTCTATTGGAAATGTGAGCAGCAGGATATAATCGACCGCCAAATGATCCCAATGATGTATCAACGATGCGATCTGGCGCGATCCGTCTAATGATAGGATCTAAAAAGGAAAAGGTACAAGAGACAAATATATGTAAGTAAAATATAATAATATTAAAAAAATGTATGTAATATTACACAAATAAGAATATTTTTTATTTATCTGCACAAATATACAACATTTCTAATAGATAAAGATATTAATAGTTTATAAATAAAATAAAAAAGTTAATGAACAACACATGAGAAAAAGATAAGAATGATTGCGTTGCGCGCTTTAAATTTCGTCGCGTTTTTTAAGCATAGCCGAAGTTACTTTTTAACATTTTCAATGTGGCATTAATGACTTTCGCATGAATAATTACCTGGAATTGCGCCTCCTTGTACATGCAACAGCCGCAAATGTTGGGTCCATATATGTTGCAGAGCGGCGTTTGAGATGCGTCGTACACCGTAAAACTCGGCCCTATTAAGCTAAAATTCTGTTCCACGCTGCCGATGAGATTTGCGCTTTCCACTGTAATTTTCTATAGAAATGCAAGAAATGAGAGAGTCAGACGGAAAGGTAGAAACTTATATTTACATCTCATTTTGTTTTCCAGCGTGTCGATAATCGAGAATTAATCCTGCCGTTCCACTCACCTCCTGCTCGAGTTCCAATTCAAATACATCTTCATGTATCTTATGTATATATTTTGTTTACACATATTCCTTTTTTTTTTTACAAAATATCTGAATTTTCAAGATGAATTAAGTCGTATTACACTGCTTTTCTAATAATTTGTAAATTATTACTACGTAAAAAATATATTTTATTATGTTTATTTCGTATTATATAAATATCTATTTACAAAAGATATCGTTAAAATCGGTTTGAAAGTCATACAAGTTATAATTAAGAGGACTTTCTCCGTTTTAATAAGAAAAATGGGTCATATAGATTCGAACAGAACAGCAGGATAAATCATTTAATTGAGCACATTGAACGCGGTTCAATTTATCGCGACAATATCTTTCATCCGTGAATCGTCAACTGACTGGATGGATCATCGGCGGATTATCTACAATCACATTCTCTAGCATTCTTTCTTCCGTCCTTTTCGAGGGGTTGAAAGGATAAAACTTTAAAAACCTCCGAGGTGACTCTCAAGTCGAAACGCACATATCGACCGTTTAAATTGTATCCGTGATACATAATTAAATTAGAGGGAAGATCCGTGATCGAATCACGATACGTCGGGAGATGTAAATGCCAGATGTAAATGCCGACCCGGTATAATTACAAGATTATTACAAGATGCAGCATCTATTTTAATACGCCTTCGTCGTGTCAACTTACTTGCCGGGAGCACGGCACGTGCAACCAGCTGGGATCCTTTCGAATGATGAAGGCGGTCTCGCCGCATTGATCCAGCACGTTCAACACGAATCCCTTGTACCAGCCGTGCAATCGCGATTGCGTTTCCGGCTTGGATTCCATGGCGAGAAACAACGTTTCCGCCCGCGGCACTTTCACCCTGTACTGAGTACCCCTCTCCGTTCTGCCGAGTACTGCCGAGTGTTTCGCGTAAAAAGTGTGTACATATCCTTTATGTCATTTATATATAATCGATTGCAATTGTACCATTTGCCGCGTTTACATAATTCAATATTAATAATATTTAAAATAAAATTGAATTTATCAACAATGATTTATAAACAAAAATCGATCCCTAATAGAAAGCTAATCATATATTTGTAATTATTAATAACTATTTATTAATATTAGAATTATCAGTAATTGGTATGTCAACATTATGGAAACGTTTGAATCATCGAAATGTTAAATACATATTTCTTACGGCATAAAAGAAATGTACGTTCACATTTGATATTATTTATTATAGCTATATATTTTAGTTCTTATTTATCAAATATAATAATTTAATATAAAAAAAATATATATATAATATATTTATTAAATATCTTTAATAATAATAAATATATATATATATATATATATATATATATATATATATATATATAATATGTCATATCAGATATCTTTTTCTTATCTTTTTAGAACAGAAAGCTGGCGCGTGGCGCGCTAAATACGTACGAGTACTCAAATCTATAACCTGCTGAATTTCCAGCTGTTCGACGCCATCCAGGAACTGCGTGCCAGAGATCGCATTCAACTGCGACCTGGGTGTCGAGATCCAGTCGAGGGTGCTGATGGGAATCGGCCTACGAGGGAATCGACCTTCTGCAAATGCGATGTGACAATTCGCATGGACGATCAGAAAAGTTATCGAGAATTTGGCGAGTACGCGGGCATTCGTTATCGAGCGATCGATTCCATCCATTACGCAATCATCAAAAAATCATTAAAAATTTTATAATTTTATATAATATATATATATATATAAAATTATATATATATATATAAATATAAGATATTTAATATTTTATCTATATAAATTCGTTTAATATCATTAAATTTAATTATATATTATGTATAAACTTAATATATATATTTTTTATCATTTTTTATTATAGCTTTTATTTATTTATTTATATTTACCGCTACGATTTGTGAACAATGGCACAGAAATTAAAGAAAATACGAATATTCTCGTAGGAAATCGACAAAATTTAATAATTAGCCTTTTATTATATCAGAAATCATTTTACTAATAAGCCAAATGTGCTCCGAAAATTAAAAAAGTTTATTTTAAAATTATTTTTATTTGACTCTACAATTATATTATTACAATTATTGCGGAAAAGAAAAATCGAATGACGCACTATTTTCTCTGTTCTGTTTCATTCGAACCTTTTTTACTTCTCCGATTTTTATAATTCTTATAATTTCATTCCTCATCTTCGAATGCCTTTAAGCAACGTGAAAAAAAAAAAAAAAAAAAGAACAAACGTCACTCTCATCGAGATTGAGATTTCGGCCAAGCTGAACAAGCTGGAATCTTGTAATTAACAAAAAAAATAATCTATTCACCTCCCGGTTGTATCGTGATGACATTGGCGTCCGTATGAACAATCGGCGCGTTTTCCTGCAGCTCCATCGTCTGCGTCGCCGCGCTCGACGTCGCTGGCGGACCCGGAAAAAAGAAAAATGATCGTTCCTGAAAATGGATCAAAAAAAAAAAAAAAAAGAAAAAAGACAGAGAATGACTTTTTCCGCGCGATAAAACGCGATATCGCGCGCGCTTATTGTCTGATACCGGTGATCGCCAGTGATTGTCGCTCGTCGTTGCTCGTCGACATTTCGTTGAGCTGCTGCGCGTAATCCCTCTCTGCCATCGGTTCCTCTTCCGTGTATCGCATAATCGTGGAGCGAAGATCCCGCGTTCGCGTGTTCTCCATGAGCGGAGATAAGAGAACCGGGAGTCGTTGAAGAGTCGGAGAGAGACGGGGAAAGAAAGAGAGGAGAGAGTAAGAGAAAAGGAGAGAGAGAGAGAGAGAGAGAGAGAGAGAGAGAGAGAGAGAGAGATTCGATCGATGTCTTCACTTGCGGCTTTCGCTTTCGAAATTCGCCCGAAAGGAAATAGAACGCTTCGCGAGATCCGCGGTTTCCGAGGGGGCGATTGGCGAACCTGCGCTAACCACCGGGGGAAGACTGTCCGATCATTTGTACTTCAATTTCTATCTGCCTCGTTATCACCCGATAAATCAATCATTTATCTTCGGCGCGGATAAGCGGTATCATCGAGCAGATAATGGCACGTTCAACAACAAAAGCGCTGATCTAAGCGCGATGCTCAAGATCGCCGATGACGAATGTGCGAAAAATGCAGAAACCGATTTTTTTTTTTTCTCAACCCTCCTCCACAAGCTCCAAGCTCGCCTCCGTATCATCATAGTCACGTAGTAATATATTATTATTATTATTTCATAATTAATTATTTCGTAATTTTTTGCAATTATTATTTTGTAATGTTTGAATAATTCCTTATCTTTCCTTTGCCCGACGATGTAATCATCTTAACGTTTTCTTTCACGCGCGAACAAATAATTTAATTTATCAACGCACGCGTAAAAAAATTAATAATAAAAATTGACTTGATAATAATGTAATGTATTCATGCATATGCATATGCATATGCACTATGTTTAAAAAATCATAAATAAATACGAAAGGTAGGTTTCTAATTATTTTTTTAATTGTTAATCTTTGGAAAATAATTTAAAATATAAGAATTGAATTTAAAAGATGATATTATTCTTTTACAAGAATTCATTTCTCTTCGATTATATTGTGATTTATCAGACATCTTATACGCATAATGCAGTACGCATAATGCAGTGCGCTTATTAACATAATTGCATATTCACGATGAATTTTGTTATGACCGATGCACGATCATAACTGTCTGCTTATTTTACAATGAGCAAACATGCGTTTATCATTTTTATAAATTTAATTATATGATATACTTTTTTTATTATATATTATACCTTGTTAATTTACAAGTATCGAGTCACTTTTTATTATCTAAATTAACATCTCTTCCTCGTATTAAAGATACGATTTCTAAATTTTCTTTATTATTTTTTTTATGTTTATAGAATTTTAAAATAAAAAAATTTTATATATTAGCTTTGATAAAAAAGACAATTTATAAAAATAACCATTTGATAACACTTCCAGTTAGTTACATATTATAAATGTGTTGTGTAAACATCCTGTAATTATAAGAGCAAATGATCTTTGCATTTTATTTTTTATGTAAATGTGAAAAGTTCCCGTACAATTGCTGTCAAAGATTATGCACCTAGCAGACACCGCATTCCGATAATCCGGCAATTCCGGCGACGATGATCAATACTTCCTCAATGAAATTCCGAAAATGGAATTTCTTCGCTCGATCGACCTTTCCCGTGACTTAATTAACCAGAATCTACGCATTTTTCACCTTTCTTTCCTTCCTTTTAACATTCAAGTATTATTTCTTTTTTCACTTTGAAAATGTCAGGTTTGACTGTTTTGTTGAAAAACGCTTGAAGAAACTTCGCACTCTGTGCGTCTAATAAATAGCGATTCCCATTCATCCTCATTCTCCTTCTCTCTCTTCTTTTTTTTTTTATTACGAATACTAATCTGACAAAACAAGCCACAACTCATTCTGTTATCTTCATTCTTATTTTTCTGGATTTCACGTGGCACAAAGTACTCAAAGTACTTTGCGTAATTAAATTTTTTTTATGTATAAAATATACATTAAAAATATGCACATCAAGGCACGTTACTGCGGAACGAGATTCGTGAAAGAAAACGAAAATTCGTGGCGAGAAAAGAACGCAGCAGCTAAGGTCTTTCATTCGCTCGCGAGACGAATGGTCTCACGCTAGCGTAACCAGAGTGCGCTTAAGGATTAAAGTAACGTCGCGCCTTGCCTTGGGATTTTTTTCCGGAATTTTCTGCCTCGAGTTCGAGAAAAAAGTTCCGAAGAAGTTTCCGGAGCTGAAACTCGGAAACGCTCCAGGGGTATTCCGTGATAATTAATTCCTCCCCGTCGTTGTACTTCTTTGCGCGTCTGCAATTGCGGTCATGTCTCAATTAATTACTTTTATCTCCCATTCGCAACCCCGATCGTTCATCGCGCGATCCTATTTGAGGGAGAAAGAAACAAAACAAAACAAAAAAAAAACAAAGAGGGGGAAGAGAACGATTTCTCAAATAGCGGAGCGGAACGCGACGATCGGCAGGTCGCCCTCGCTTTGCAAGCTTCCTCGTAGGAAGGACTCCCCGAGTAATGAAAATCGATCGTTACATCGGGGAAACGAGCCTCCTAAATGCGGCCTCGCTGGTCGATATCGAAGTTCGAGATCTTTCGCGTCGAGGAACGTTGGCAAATGTTTTCCTCGGATCCAATTCCGGCGGCTGCGTGCCGCCCGGAAGGGGGGAAGAAAAAAATATACTCGCGATGCGGGCCGGGGGCCGGGGGGGGGTAGAATTTTCCGATCTGGGGTGTTTTCTCTTACCCGCGCCCCTTCTGCGCGCCCCTTTACTTGTTGCTGCTGATGCTGCCACTGCCGCTGTTGCTGCTGCCGCCGGCGACGACGAGTTCCATGCGCGTTTCTATCGATCCGCCTCCCGTCGGCCTATATAAAAGCCTCCGCCATTGGTGGTCGTCCTGGTCGCGAGAGAGAACAGAACGGGATTCCATGCACACCCGTCGTTAACGACGTAACGACGTACCGAAAAAGAAAGAAGTAGAAATAGAGAAAGAGAAAAGAAAAAGGCGCCGGTCGTTATTAAAGCCCGATTTATCCCGAGGGGTGTCGTCGCGCGGATGAGAGATTAAATTAAATCAGGTACGTCTCATATAACCCGCGATCCACACCACACACTTCATTCACCTCATATTAACCCATTTACGTCCCGTCAATTAAGTTTCACCCCCCCCGCCCCCCTCCCCCCCACGGCAATTCATCACCACGTATAATTCAATCGCTGGCATCGCCAGCGTTTCCATTGTCCGCGTCGATGAGCCGCGACTTGCGTTTCTCCTCGTCGTCTTCCGGTTGCGAGAACTGCGACGTATTATATCTTCATTTTAGAATTCGTCGAGTTTCAAATTGATTAGAAGGCCCGTCTGCGTAATCGCCGTGTGGGCGATTATCCTCCAATCGACTCGCGGTCCGACGAGTCGTCTTTCGCGGTCCCCGCTTCTCGCGCTGAACGCGCGCCGTAACAGCCAGCGAGAAATTATTTTGGGATTTGTCATAATAATGTAGCGTGCCGATAAACGAGGTCGCCGTGTGTCGATTGGTGAAACGAATACACGTACGGCCGTGGTGACACGCGAAATTCCGAAGCGTACGACGGTCTCGCGCTGGACGTCGGGTACCATCTGGTAACTTGATCCTCCCTCGTAACTGGCCCCTCGCTTATCTAAATACCAACACCAGTTCTGTCAACATCGGATACTTTAATCCAAAAAGCGACTTGGAATTATTCTACACGCGAGTTTAAGTAATTCTATTCACGTGCGTCACGATTTGTGTACACAATCAGCAAATGTCCCCTCGCGAAGACGTTTATTGATCCCGATGGGAAAGGACGTTTATACATTGCGCGATGTAATCATTCTAAATTAACTCGTGGCCTTTACCACGTTATTACAACATTTTTCCCTATTTAATTAATTTTATTTTATTTTTTAACTTGTAATTAAAAAAAAAAAAAAATAAAGAGGGCTATCTCTGTTCCACGAGGGCGATTTTTATTTCACAGAATTTTGTTGCTTATCTCTTTCTGCTTTTAGCATCTCTTTTTACTTTAATCTAATTTTAAAGTTAATGAGTTTTACGATAAGTTTTAATATTAAGTTCGAATGAGTTTTGCCATCAATGTCGGATCGGATTTATGAGGAGTTATTCCGACTGATATTCACTGGCCTTGTCTTGAGTTGTCTGCTGTTACGTCGTAGATTTCCTCGATACGTCTTCATCCGTGCGAAGGACTTCGTTATCCTATTAACAAAATCGATATTAGCTTGGTATACACTATGCAAAATAGACGTGGTCGGTATATATATATTTATTACGATGTAGAATACAACACGCGTCTCGCGATTAAGATATCGAATACAGAATCAAATCACAAACTGTTTTTCCAAACTGTTCTAAAAGAGTACTGAGAAAATAAAAATTGTATTAAAAAATAAAAAAATTATATAAAGAATAAAATTACAATAATATGACGTTACTGTTCAAAAAGAATGATATAAGATTATATTTTTTTTTAAAGAGAGATATTTCTCTTTCTTATTGATTTGATATATTGATTAAAAAATATATAGTTTAATGGACAATGTTTAAATAAAACAAAAAAAACATACATTACTGAGTAATTAAAATCAAAGAATTTATTTATTTTTTGAAATTTTTTTTAAGTCAATGTATTTCTTTATAAATAATTAAGAAGTTTTATTTAAAAATAAAATAATCTACGTCTATCTCTATATATTAACCCCTTTTTTATAATTGGCAAAATTATTTTCTTAAATCCACATCTTTTTTGTATATAATATTTTAATTAATGTACAAATATACCTGCAATAAAAAAAAAAATAAAAATATTAAAATTGTAAAAAGAACTAATAAGACTCTAGAGTTCTCCATTAAAAGGTGAGGAATCCAGGACTCTTATTAATGCTTTTTATAATTCTATTATGATTTTTAATCAATCTTCTACCAGGGCGTTCAATTAATTGTATATTTTTTTATAACAAAGGAATAAAAAAGGAAGATAATTAGCGTCTTTAATTTGCTCTTCAACAGTGTTTTTTTTTTTTGCACGATATTACACAGCCATCAGTTTTTGTCGATCAATTCGAACGCAATGACATCGCCACGGTGGATGCTGACACTGCTGATCTTGGGGACCAGTGCCTGGATCGTTGCTGCGGCTCGGCAACCACCCCATAACGAGTTATTCAGGAACGCTCTGGACACCGTCGTGCGCAAGCAGAGATCCCTAGATCCTGCGGACTCGCCGGAATACTACAACGATCTGCACTCGTTCAAGTACCACGGTGGTGACGCCGATCGCAAATTCGACCGCGACTTCGAGGACGACGAAGAGATCGAGTTCCTGCCTGGTGATGAGATCTCGAAAAAGATTCTTTTTTTTTTTTAACTATGAGATATAAAGAAGAAAATTAAATTTTCAATATATTGAATATTTCACTCTTGGATTTCACTTTTGTGTGTTATATTCATTTATCGTATTGGAGTTTTGCATTGTTAATTGTGAATTATTTTCATCGTGATTTTAGATAATGGCCAGCTGGAAATGGTTGGAGACGGCCTTCAAGGTCTGAACAATAAGCTACTCGAAAGGGCGCTGCTTGATTATTTGCAGACTCTGCCTGAACAGGTAAATTCCTCGATTTGTCATTTACATAATAGATATAGTAATAAGATACTAATAAATACCAATAATAAGATACTAATAAAGACTATCATTTTATTTTTGAATCAAGATCGAATCCTAATATTAAATTGTAGTCTCAATTTTGATAAACAAAAACATTAAAAATATATTACATATAAAAATATATTACATATAAAAAGTAGCATAAAAATATATTACATATAAAAAGTAGCATAAGCGTGTTGGCATGGACATAATTTCTTTATTTAAATACTTTTAATTTTAATTATATAAAAACCGAAAATAGAGATATTTTGATTTTTGGAAGATTTCCGACGGACATCGCGATAATTGTTTACAGGAAGAACCAGTAGCCTCGATTTTCCGCGAGCGTGAGCGAAGTGGTAGCCGCAAACGGGGTGGCGCCGGTAACCGGATGAAAGGGTTAAACGATAAGGATCTGAAGTTGTTCGTGGAAGAACTGCAGGACAGTTCTCCATACAGTTCGCTCGTAGAGATGGACGATGATGATTTAATGGCTTACAAACGATACTTTGATCCCTCTCCGATTACCGATGCGTACAAAAATTCAGAAGATGAATACAAGAGGGACAGAGAATACGAGTAAGTACAACGGCTAAATTCTTTTAATTTATTAAAGACCGCAATTTTAAACGACGAGTTTTATACTCTTATTGATTTACTGATATAAAAAAATTGATAAGCACCTTATATATTTCTAAATCAATTTAATTATAATTGTTGGAAGAATCTTATAACGGTAAGTTTAAGCGAAAATTATTTGTATCATTTTAACGTTATCTTTTCCAATTTAAAATAATTTTTATGTTACGCAACATAATATAAATGTCCCCTGAAGAAAGGGACAATCGTTAATGGATCGAAAAAGAGACTTAACTTAACATAATTTGGGTCGAGCTTAGAAAGCTACTGAACAGAATGATGAAGGATGGCAACAACGAAGTGGAGCATTCCGATCCGGAACAGGACATTCTGTATTTCCCGATGGCGGAACGCAGAAACGTGAACGGTCGATATCCCATCGGACGCGACTACGACAGCTATCGCAGGCTGAACAAGCGCTATCCGGTCGCTAAGAGAAGCCCCAGGCCCACTCAAACTAGAATAAAGGCCACAGATCCTAAGGTAACTCGACAAACGACAGAAGGACCAATGGTGTCGTCCAAATTATGTCGTCCCAAATTATATCGTACGCGCGATTAAACGGAATAATTATCTGTCATTTACTCATCAACTTCTATTTCACGTGGCTCGTTACGAAATTATATGTTTCAAGGAATCAAAAGTTGACGCAACATTCCTATTTCAAGGTTGTTCAAGATCTGAGAGCCATATTTGGCACGCAGTCCACGGATTCGCACAACCACACTCGTAAATCCGATCACGAACACGATCACGATCACGAACGCAAGCACGAGTCCGATCAGAATCACGATCACGAACACAAGCACGAGTCCGATCAGGATCAGGATCACGATCACGATCACGATCATGATCATGATCACGATCACGATCACGATCACGATCACGATCACGAACACGAACACGAAGGCAAGTCGGAAACGTCGCCGAAAGTAACGCCGTCCCCGATGGGCCAGAAGGAGAACGTTATCAAAAACGTAACCAAGTCGAAATTCGTCCAGGTGAGGAAAAAGAGCGTGGACTGGTCGCAATATTTCGGCATTGATCGGAGGAAGAAGAAGGCCACCTTCACAGCCGGACAGGACACGCAGAATCAGGATGACGAGTGGATGCTGCAGCGCTACTACGAGGTATACCGTAATTATTATTATGCAGTCAATGACGCCAATAGAAAAACATTTATTTATCAATATTGAAATAATTCGATTCTGCGAGTAAACAAATACTTTTGTTGACAGAATATGGCCGAAAATTTGAAGTCAAGAGATGATGAGAACGAACAGAAGGACAAACTCGAGCAGATGGATTCGAAATTGAAGTATATTAAAGACATGATTCTTGAACAAGCTATGAGATATGCCAATTCGGAGGATGAAGCGGATCTGCAGAAAGTAATTTTTTTTTATATTTGTACTTTCATGCATAAAAAGAAAGTTTCGATCAAATTGAATAAAATGATTTTAATACTAGGCATATAAAATTTTTAGAGACACTAACTTGTTGACACAAACTATCCAATTTTAAACGGTAAAATTAATTTATAATTAATTTACAATAGTTTTAAAAAATAAATAACAAGTTGAATGTATAGTAATAATAATCCCTAATAAGTAGTAATAATAAGTATTATATAGTAATAATACACATTAGATTGATATTTTTAAACTTAGAATTCTTAAGTGGAAAATATGGAAAAAATATATGAATAATAAAATTAATACAGATGAGAATAAGAATTGGCAATAAAATAAAATTTATAAAAATATTCAACAGGTGAAGGATAAGTTAATATCACGATTGGCAGCGGCTTACTCGTTGCAGAAGATGCGAAAAGCATTGAATGATCTTCGAAATAACGTCGCGGTTCAGAAAGAGGCGCAGAGGACGCAAAAAGAGGCACAGAACAATTTTACGTCTAACTTTCGCGAAAATAGCAACAATCCGAATATCGCTAGCGGCGGTAGAATCGATGAAAAACGGAACAGCATCAGTAATAATATAGACGATGGCGAACGTGAGTAATCATGGAAAAGGGAAATTATGTCAATTATGTATAGAATATCTCAGAATTAACGAGCTATCATTTATTGAATTTTTTTCTCAATTGCAGCGTGTTATATATTATTAGTTTACTAAATGTTTTTCCGAAGAAATTTTTTTACAGTTTTACAGTTTTACAGTTTTTTTTTACAGTTTTTACAGTTATACAATTTAATTCAGTCACAATTTTTAATTCTTTTTATAATTTTATTTGGCAACTCTAATTTTATTTTATAATATTATAAATTTACCAAAGCAAAATTTATTTAAAGTTTTATAAGAAATAAAATCTTACTGTTCTCAGAATTAAATTTTATTTAATTTTCGGGCAAGCTTTTTAATCACTTGCAATAACTTAAAAGTTATTGATCTGTAATTTTATTAGAAAAATGATAGATTCAAAGAACTTGCAGGCAAAAATCAGGCTCAATAAAATCTGAGATTACCTATATAAATTTAACGAATTATATTAAATAATAATTAATGTAGATATAATACAATACGATTTATACAGCCATCGAGGAGCCGAGAAGCTGCCCGGAATTAGAAGCCATCGAGTGGCGATGCCGAACCGTCGACAACCTGGCCGGCGACACGTCTCGGATGCTCTACGTGCCCTGTGTGAAACTACAGATTTGCAAGGCTTGCGTATGTAGACACAAATTTTCATCTTTACCTTACAAAGATTTTTAACACGTCGAGAATTGCATATAAATTAATTGAATTTGTCTACGACAAAAATCGCGTGTGAAAATGCAAAAATATTTTCTATACATCCAGAAAATCTTCTTTGAATATTATTTAAATACCAAAGAGAATATCCATCCCCATATCATCCCCATCGAGCTTACTGATATCAAAATTTTCAAGGCAATCTCTCATTTTTTAATTCTCTATGTATAAAAGATTCAAAAAAAAGTTCCAACATCTCTTTTATTTAAATTCAAGCATCGATATTCAAAGTATATACATTCTAACATAGTAAATTAACATTTCGATGTTGATCTCGAGAGGATTGTTAAAATTCCCCTCAAACCACCCTTAAAAAAGCCACCCCCGACCATCCCACCAAGCCCACAAACAAGCCGTTTCGTGTGGCAGGCGCAGGACGAGGAGGGGCTGTTACCCTGCCTCGCGAACTACGCCCTGGAGGCCGGCAAGGTGTGCGACGCGTTGGAGTCCAGGGACGGTCAATCCCGGATGGCGGCGATGCGCGAGGGTGAGAGGCAGTCGTGCGCGAACGCCGCGTTGCTGCTGTCGCAGCTGCAGCCGCCCGCGGCGGCGACCGCGCAGTGCCGCGCGCGGAACGTCCGCGACTCGTGTCTGCGGCGTTACCACGCGCGATACGAGCACCGCTACTTCCGCACGTCGCCGGCGTACGAGAGGGCCGGACATCGTCTTCCCCATCACGAGGGCGCCCTCGACGCGCTCCAGCAAACCATGTCCGAACGATAAGGCGACCAGACGAACGCGAGGAAGCTCCGCGGTTCGGCCGCGCGACGAACATTGGCGGCGGATCGCCAATTATCCGGACATCGGATCGTCGTCTGAGCACCGAGTCCCCCTGACGTCTCCCCCCCACCCTCCCTCCTCCCCCCCGACATCCCCGATCGAATGAAGATTTTCATCGGTTTATGAAGTCGAAACTGTGTCGCCATCGTTGTTACGTAATTTTTGTTTCGTTCAACACCCTTGGCCTACGTTTCTTTCCTTTTATGTCGGAATTTCGTCCGGATAATCGGCGGCTTATTGCATTAAAGAATTTTCCGTCATGAGAAGAAGCATGGATCGAGCTCGACCACCTTCAGTGGGTACCATACATTCCCTTGAACTTCTGAGATCTCTCTCTCTCTCTCTCTCTGTGTGGAGCACTCCCGAGAAAAGAGAAGAGTCTTTAGAAATTTATGACGGAGTTGTTTTAATCATCGAGCTCCTGCGTGTGGTACCGGCTGAAGGATTAACGGACAGACGTACGAAAAGTTGTTCCCGAATCGAAATAAAATGTATCGGAATAATCAACAAATTAAATTATGAAATTAAATTCATGTCATTTTTTTCAGGATACCGGGAAAAAAAATAGTAGTACGCAAAAAAAAGAAATAATAATTTTTAAGTTTTCGTTTGCCCGTTTCCTTTCGATTCGAGAAAAACGCTCATCTCGATACGTTGAAACAGCTGCTTCTGCAGCTTGTTACTCCTTCACGTATAAATTCTTCGTCAGAGCGAAATTTCAAAAGCCTGAATAAAAAAATTAAAAAAAAATATATATTATTATCTAATTAGCGAAATAACATGTTTCGTCTGTTAAAAAGGAAAATAAGCTTGGATTTAAAAGGAAAATATATAATATTTCTAATTAAGAGAATAATATATTCTATGTATTTGCGAGGTGCGCTGTTCGTCTGAAACGGCTTTCCGAAACAACCTCTCTTTCTCTCCTCCTAAATCAAACTGAACAACGATTAACGACTTATAGAGACAATAATAACGATATCTCCTCTGACAGATTCATCCGCACGATGACTCGCAATAAGAACCGAATTCTGCGAACGTTCGCTACCAAGAAAAAAAAAAAGAATCCGCAAAATTCCATCGAATGTGGGAGTTCGGACGAACGCCTCGCAAATGAAAGTTAGACAAAAAAAAAATTGAAAATTGAAGTGACGTATAAATATATATGTGAATCATCGTGTTAAGTATCCTGAAAAGAGAAAAATAAGGGGAAACGTTGCCTTCCCCTAGCGTACTAATTCTTTGCGCCTGTCAAAACTACATTAGCGCAATTATTATTCGTGTTTAATTTTTCGGCATGTAGTAATTACACGTGCGATCGCCGAGGCGTGAAAAAAAAAGAAGAAAAAAAAAATAGGAGAAATAAAGAAAGTTAGAGAAGGATACTTGACGCAGCTTCCAAAGAGTCTCTATCGCAGATCTATATCTATTATTATTACTGTCTATTATCAAAAGTTTATGTTATATGACGTTATACGGATATCGCACATCGATGTACCGATCGATGCGTCTCAGTCCTATATTCAAAATGTAATAAATATATTTCAACATAAGCACGCCGTCTTGCGACTTCACGTCTCCTTTCAATACGCATGCACCTTGTCATAATTTTATAATTTACAATAACTTCATTACCTGATCATTGTCGCGCTTTTCGATCATTTTCATAACGTTGTCGTCATTGCTACCGAAGGAGTCCACGGACTCGAAAATCTTCAACATTTCCAGTATCTCCAAACATTCAGGCTTATACAGTTTCAATAATTCCAGTTGAAGCTTCGCACAATCAGCTGCAACAAAACCGACGGTTGTTTTATTACAAAAAAAAAAGAAAAAAGTGACAACGTCACACGGTGTTCCCAAGCGGTCACCCATCCAAGTACTAACCGTGCCCAGCGCTGCTTAACTTCAGTGATCGGACGAGAACTGGTGCTTTCAGTGCGGTATGGATGTTGTCGATGATTCTTATTTTTGACGTTCATTATTTCTTAGATTTAAATTTTCCTAATTAATACATTGCATGTCAGACTTACCCTTATTTTCATATAGATTAACTTTGACCTAGATACAATTTACCCTTTCTTTTCTTCTAATTCAAATTAAAATTGTATGAAGATAAAAAGTGAATTTAATTGAGTTAAAAATTAATCTACATCAGTAGAAATTAATTTGCTTGTTCTCCTATATATATATATATATATATATACACATATATATTGATTTAAATTTTTATAATTAAAAATAAATATATATGTTCATATGAACTTTTAATTTTATAATTAAAATTAATAACAATTATAAATCATTGTTCATGAGTTTCATATATTTTTATATCATATTGAAATTAATAACGCCGGTTATCAATTGATTAGCGCGAATTCAACGTGTTAAATTCTGAAGAACATTCTCGAATACTCACTTCGCAGCTTCGATACTTGTTCGAGTCTGATTTTCAGCTGCATTTGCGCTTCATTGATCTGTTGAATCATCTCGTTGTAAGAATTCTTCGACATCTCGATAAATTAGATAATAATCCTAATTACAGATCCTAATTACAGATTCCGCGATTCATCCATAACGCAGATAGTGTGAAAAGAAGTAAAATTCAAAGGAAAATGACTACGATTTTCGTAGTTAACTTGCCGCCAACAGTGTTGCCAATATTGATACACAGATACGTTCAAGTCATTAATGACACGTGATCTGTCGTATTATCGCGGCTGTTTTTCGCTATGCTTAAAAATTTGATAGAATTTTAAATTAAATTGAACGATTCTCCTTATCGCATTGCTACTGCAACTCTGCAACTTTTGATTAATTACATTTATCTAGGCGAACATATTGGAAAATAATTAATCTACTTAATTTGCAATCTGGGAATTCTTTTTTTGAAAATCACACGAACTTTGTACAGGCGAAATGAGAAACGGAACAGAAGACGATACGAAGAATCATAATTCGATATTATTTTATATTTAAGACTTTTTTAAGAATGATCTCGAGATATTTTATACCAAATTACTATTTTTCATTAGTCAGATGAAAAGATAAATCTCGTAAGATCATTTATAAGATTTTAAATATAACGAAAAGTCATCGAGAAAGCATGCGATCGATTTTTCCGACACAGTTCAATCCGAGTCTGAAAAGAAATAGTATTAAATCTGCGTCGCAATCGATCATTACATTATGTGATGTTACAAGGTTCAAGGTTCAACGTCTCGATCGACCAGTCCAGTCGTTCACTTCGCAGGCATCGGGCACGTCCATTGACGCGGGTCAATTCAATTCCACGACGTCCTCGTCGTCGCCGACGTCGTCTGCGAGCCTGCGCGGAGGCGGCGCGTCCCGATGCGACGCGACGTTACGAAACGGCGCGTCGCGGTTGCGTCACGGCGCGTCACGGCGCGTCGCCGGAGTGCCGCGACGATTATCCGCGGCCTTATCGCCGCGTATCAAAGTTCGCCGCGGTAGTAGCGTTAGTAGTAGGGATCGAGGATAGAGTCCGGCGCGGGCGATGCGGACCGTCGCGGCACTCGTCATCACGCATCCTCGCCGATCGCGGGAACCTATTAGCCTATCTAAATCACGGCCTCCGATGGTAGCGGTCACCACGTGTCGCGCCGCCGCCGCTGCGACCGCGGCCCTCAGGGCCGTCATACTGGGCGCGCCGGCGTCCGGTAAGGGAACTGTGTCCTCCAGGATTGTCCAACAGTTCGGCGTCGCTCATATCTCCAGCGGTGATAGATTGCGCTTCCACGTGTCCGCCGGCACCGGTATGTCGTCATCGTTGTTGTCGTCGGTGATCCTCTTTGCCCTTCTTGAATATCTCATCAAAATTCGTCCGTTTTCAATCTCCTCCTCGCTTCTCGTTTTATTATTCAATTGATATATAATAAATAAAATATTTCATTTATTTGGATTTTTTTTATTAAAATATTTTAAAAACGCGTATTTTACTCCGCCAAAAAGAATCTACATTTGTTTTTTATTTCACGTAATCCAAAACATTTTATCTTGTTCCGTTTGTATGCGTGTGCGCGCGCGCGCGCGCGCGCGCGCGTGTGTGTGTGTGTATGTGCAATGTTTCTAAATTTCAATAACGCATTTGTATATCACCAATTTTAACATAGAACCTTTGCTGTTATTTTTCGTTCGTTGTTATGTAATAGGAAAGATTATCGATTATCAATCTATTAATCGAAAACGTCAAAAATGTTGTTATTATTTCGACAAAATGAATTCCTCGTGTTTATCTTATCTTTGTTATCATGTCATATGATTGAAAGAATTTCGATTTTTCATTAACGATAACGTTGAATTATGAGTTTGTGTTTGAATTATTTTAATTCCAATGAATTTAATTTTACTTATTTATTCATTCTTTTTTGTTTTTGTGATCTGTTAATACTATTACAGATTGACATATTCTACTAATGTTTATTATATATTTTTCATACTATATTTTATATATTACTCATTATATATGAAAATACGTTATATATAATATATAACACACACGCGCACACACATACAAAACTTAGAATTTTAATAAAATCAAAATTTCCACAAATTTCCATTGTCATCGCGTGCTTGTAAGATTTTAAGTTTGTCAATCTATTAATTTGTGCAAAGCGCCTAAAATAGGATGTCTATAATTCCAGCAAATTTTTGCGATTATACAATATATTATAAATCAATGAAAGCTCGAAAAGAGACACGTGTCATTTTTTGGCAATTTCCGTTGGTAAAGCATTCCTAGAGAAAGATCTCTTTCACAGATCTGGGTAAAGAGGTAAAAAAATATATGGACAGTGGTAGCTTCGTACCGGACGACACAATGATATCCCTTATTGGTAGCGAGATCAGATCAGTGGCAGATCGAAATTGGCTGCTGGACGGTGAGTGGAAGTGAATGATTTTGGCCTCGTCGCAGCCAAGGTTATTATCTTAGGAAATCGTGAACCTGCCGACTAAATTCTAAACATGAATAAATATCTTGGCAGGTTTCCCGAGAACGTTAGCGCAGGCGGAACAACTGCAGAAGCTGCACCCGATCAATCTCGTGCTGAATCTCGTGGTGCCGACCAATGTCATACTCGACCGGGTCAAGAGCAGGTGGATTCATCTGCCAAGTGGTAGAGTCTACAACATTGGCTTCAACGATCCACGAGTGCCGGTAATCAGCAACGAATATGTTAGGTTGTTAGAAAAATTCGTAAGAATTTGTGAGAGATGACGATGCAACTGCGGCGCGGCTCTGCAGTTTCATATCGAGTTATGACATCTTATATATTTCCAGTGAGCGAATTGATAGCAAATTGTCGCCAAGTTGATATTAAATTCGTACAAAGATTGATGACAAGCATAAAAAGCGTTGTGTTTTACCATGATGATGCCAGTTTTCTCGAAGTTTCAATAAAAATTATTAAAATTTAACTGGGATATTTTATCTCCATTATCTTGCATTTACAGGTTTTTATTTGTTCCGTTTTAAAATTTTCTATAAAATTTTTTAACATATCAATATTAAATATTGATAAGAAATTTAACTTGTTTCGAGGAGTGTAAAAATCACATTGAAAAATTTTTGGTAAAAAAAATTTTAGGCAAATAGAGTAATTAAGTTTTCTACAGTAAGATAACAGATGAAAAAATATGATCATGTTATTAAACAAAAGTACATTTAAATATTAATAAATCGTGTTCCAATTCATCTTTAAAATTTCTACAATTTTTTCGAATTACCTAATATATTTGTTTTGTTAAAGAAAAGAGAAAGTGAAAGATAATTGTTCACTCGGATGTCACTCGGTGTTTTGTTAATTAATTATAATTATATAATAGAATTTAAATAATATTTTGATCTAATTATAAAATCGTTGGACGTATTAGTCAAATGTTTTGACGTTTAAATACAAATATTGTATTTTGTAGGGAAAGGATGACGTAACAGGTGAGCCATTATGTCAGAGGGAAGACGACAAACCAGAAGTCGTGCAGAAAAGATTGCAGGATTACGCAACGAAAACTGAGCCAGTCGTGCAGTTTTATCGTGAGATTGGAATACTGAGGGAATTTCATGGCAATACCACCGACGAGATGTGGCCGGCGATTAAGAAATGTGTGACAGAATATTGCTGAACTTTAGGAATCGAATTTTTAGTTAAATCAATTTAAATGTGTCGGACGATCGCATTAATTCCTAAATAAGTTTATCTAGATCCGTTAAAAATCTTTAATTTTTAAATATGTTTCTTAACTCTAAAAGGAAAAGATTTAAATTCGTATCTAATTCTTTTATATCTTTTTTGCCTAAGGAACAAGATTAAAGAGATATATAAAACATTAGTTCAGTATATATATATATATATATGTGTGTGTGTGTGTGTGTGTGTGTGTATAATTTCCTACGTTATATATATAATATTCGCAAATTCTTTTTTTCAAAAAATTAAAGCGGAATAAGTCTATGTAAACCTATTTTGACCAGCAATTTGTACATCTCACGTGATCTTGAATAATGAATAGGAATACGCGCTCTCGTCCGACAATAAGTTTTTTTTAATCTTGTGATAACAACAGAGAACATGTGTGCTTTAGCGCAATTTGCATTACGTTTTGTTACGCATGCATGAACGCACACAAGCATGAATATCATTAGGTTGTAAATACACAGTGTGTAAATTGTGATGACAATAATAGACTCATATCATATCAATAGACAATAATAGATAGATAGTAGATGTTTTCGATACCTAGATAATACAACGAGAGATTTCATAATAGCTTAAGCACATTATACGCACACGATGAATTGCTGCTTGGTCAAAATCCAAGATATAGTACAAAGTAATAATTAACGATTCAAGGATATATTCTTTAGGGATGACGTAATTGCCATATATTTTTCATTTTATTTCGAGCATATAGCATTATCATTGTAAGAGATATATAACAATATTTAATATTGTGTACATATTCAACAGTATAAGTACAATATACATACGCATACACGTATACATACATATACAGTCCGAGGCATCTAAAAAAAGTGTATATCTAAACGATTCTTTAGCAATCTTCTATTTAATAAATTCTTTTTAATACTCTAATTTTTATAATAATTCTTTCCAATAACTTCCTCTCATTCTTTTTTTCTATTTTTAAATCTATTTTGTTATATTTAGAAGGTTTATTACTCTAGGTTTATTTGTCATCAATCAAGCAATTTGCACATATAGTGCTTTTAGAGCGCTCGAATAATTTCAAGATGCAAAATGAATGTTTTTTTCTTTCTATTCTATTCTCTATTCTACTTTATTTTATTGCAAATATTTCCTGCTCTTGGAAATATTGTTGAAGACGAAGTAATATATCTTATAAAACTATAATAGAGAAAAAACTCATTTAATGTCATAGCTTTCGAAATTTCAAAAACGTTATCGCAATACTTTTCGGTTTATAATACGATCTCAATACCTTTTCAGATCTTTTTTTTATTTATATATTTATATATAAATAGAGATATCAAATTTTTTTTATACATTTAGGCATACACTATTAAATGCTTCACCCTGTATATCATGTTTACGTCCCTCATATCCATCTTTATTCCCTTTTCAAGGCAGAAGAGTTACTTAACAATAACTCGATTATAAATAAATAAATAAATAAATTAACATCTTATTACTTTACTATTTTAGTTTAAATAAATCAGACTTGAGAATCGTCGCGCGAGATTCGCCCGGATTTTTGTTGCGTACATTTCAAGAGAATTACACAAAATATGCATTGCAATTTTCAGTTTTCAAATCGACAATTTAACGGGATTTTTTAACGCGCGTCGTAACATTATTTCAAAACTGCCGAAAACTGCCTCGTTGTAATACGCGAAATAAATATTCGCTTATAAATAGACTATTATAATATTAAGTCATATTAAATTATTATCAAGTTATTACTAATGATCAATATATGAAGCCATCAACGAATTTCAAGATAATAACTAGAAATATGAAAAATTGTGCATCGTCATAATAATTACATACATCTTATGTACACATTAAACAATCGAAAAGACGAATGAATCAGTTTAATCGAATAAGTTGTACTAACGTCATTCAGAATAATCTGGCTTTCTTATTTCTTATCTCAAGTAACAGTAACTGGTCATTGAATTAACTCGAATCCTATCTTCATATACGCATTGAGATCGATGGGAATGCGCTGCATTCCACCTCTTGAGCGCCTCCACCTTTTTCAAGATGATATATCTCAAAGCTCGCGGTTGCTATAACGTTTTCCTACATGCGCTCTGAAAAAGCGGCTATATGAAAGGAAGTATTGCCACGAGGTATTGGACGAACAAGAGACATTCTCACAAGAATACTCAGGTAAACACGCGATCACACGTGTCACATCTCCGAATTTGCCCTCTTCTTTTTTCCTTTTATTATCTTAATGCAGCAACTCGAATTCCTCGCACTCGTACAGATCGTCCACGTGACCGATGAACTGACCTGTCGATGGGAGAGGACCCTCAACAACCTCGATTCCTTGCTGCAGATCCTTACCGCTTCCTTCGCAGAATAGGAACATCGGATAATCCATCTTCTGATTCGGTATCACAAACTGCAATGTTAATGAGATATTTTTGTTTTAATCAATATAAACTTTTATTTACTTTAACTTTTTTTTACTTTTTTTTTCCTTTCATTTCTTTAATATCCTATATCTACATTTAATTCTGTTTGATTTATTTTTCATCTCTAAAACATGAAAATTTGAAAGCTATAAAGTATATTCTGATCTTATTCTTTTTTTATTTAACATTATATATTAATTATATGTATTTGCATTTAAAATCAAACATGTTAAGAATGTGTCCACATACTCACCCGCCGAATTGTTTCCATAAAGTCAGTAAGTGACTCTTTGTCAGGAAAATAGAAGCCTACGCAACAACTGGGATCCATCTTTGAGAGCAGCATTTTTCTCGGTGACGTGCAGTGAAAACTTGTTAATGGAAATTTCTCATTTCCTTCGACGTCAACGGTTTCCTGAATAAATGAAGACATAAATCAGTAATTTAATGTAATTACTTTATAAAGTCCATTCTGAAGTAATAAAAGAAAGGAAAAAAAATCAAAAATAAAATTAATTGAAAAATAGATATATATACTTCTAAAGACAAAAGTGAAAAAGGATAAAAAATAATACAAATTAAAATAATAAAGATAAGGGCGAATTTTAAGCATATCGGATATTAAAATAATGTTTATTTTTTTGGATTTAAAAGATTAAACTCTGATTAAACCTGACAGTAATGCGGATCCAAATGGATCAGTTTGTCGTCCTGATAGCCGATGAAGTAAAGCGAATGTCGTGGTCGGCCGCCAATTACGCCAATGCACGTGTCCAATGTTAATAACGATGTCAAACAGGGCGCATAGACAGGGTTCAATTTGTCTGCACCGAGCCTCAAGGGCACCAATAATATCAGCGCCTTTCGTCTACCATCAGGAGTGCAACAGACATTCTCGACGTCTTGCAGATATACTAAAAAAAAAACATTCAATTTTTAAAAAATTCTGTTTCTTTATAAAAAATTATATATATTTGTTACATACTTTTTTTAAACTTTTACTATTGCTTTTAAATTTAAGAATAAGTGATATTCGCTTTTTTAGTTTCGATAATTGAATCATTTCTCATTGTAATGCTGCATTCGCTAATACTAACCTGCACAATCTTGGGCAACATACACCGCCAATTGATTGAGCTTACTGTTGGGATCCTCGCTGGCGCGTTCCATAGCCTGACACAAAAGATGTGCAACCGAAGAGGGACCATACCAGTCGCCCGCGCGTTTCCCTGTCGAAGCGCCAAGCGATACCAACTTGTGTATAGAAAATGGGGATTCCGGTGTTGGCTGATCACCAAACCATTTGATTATCATCCGATGACTGTTCTCATCAGTCGATTGTTCTGGTCGCCATCTCCACTCTGTATCAAAAAATAATCTTATTATTCAAATCTATATGATACAACAATAATCAGATTCATCGATTAAAATCGAAAGCAAAAATACGATTTATGATTTATGATTTATAAGATTGATTTATGAATCTTAATGATAATGATAATAATAAAAAAATTGCGATGTAATTTTGTTTGCGATTTAATTTTAATTGTTTAAATTTTCTATAGTTGTTGACTTAAACGCAAATATTTCAAATCTTGCATAATCATTAATGATAACTCCTAGGATCATTTTAAGATAAGAAGTCTAATATGCCTATTATATGCCAAGACTATAATAGTTTTTAAATGAAAAGTTGCAAAAATAGTAAGAAGATCAGCGTATCCCATAATAAAATAAATTTGATAAGAAGAAATAATTACCTCGTCCGAGAAAATGGCAGACTAACGCTTGCGCCAGCATCATTTGCCCGCTACGCAGCATGCAGCCCCAGCCGCAGTCTGTGGTGAAAGTGGAGCCGTTTAGAATCGGGAATTCTCGTCTGTACGTTAACCAGAGACGGGATGTGAAATCTCTCTTGAACTCCTCGATGGTGTTCTCAAAATTGGTGGCATCCATCGCCAAGGAGACCTGACTGCCTGTTCCAACTGGTTCCAACGCCTCCGATGCTCTCTCCAAGGGATATTCTGATTTCTTCAAATAACATTGACCCAACAACCACACGGGAGATTCCTTGGAGAAGTTCGTCTTCATCTTTACAGTCCATCCTTTACAAAAAATTAAAAAAAAAAAATCAATTACGATTTCTCATATTTTATAGACAACGAACATTTTTGTCATTGTTATAAGACAATAATGTAATAAAGTTATAATATTCTAAGGCGAATGTGCGAATAAGATATTTCCAGAACATAAAAATGTCACTGCAAGATGGTGAATGTACACACCATATTTAACATTGTTCCACATAGAGAGCAATTTCGTCTTGACTTTGCTGTCGACCTCCGTCGCGGCCATGGTGTCTAGCTCGGCGTCCGAGAGTTGAATGGTAGGAACACGATCTGCGGCAATCATCCCGGAAAATAATCCAAGATTCACAGGACCAAAACCACCTACAGGATAACCATTTTTTTAATTAGTGTTACTGATCCTAATTTCACTTATTTTATCTACTAAAATTCGTCATTTTATTACTCTTCTATTCGTCAATTTTCTGATTCATCAATCTTATTATTTCGTTGCTCTCTCGTCTTTTCTACGTGTGTCTGTCTTTATAGAAAAATTTGAAGACTAATGGACAAAGATCATATCTAGCAATATCTCATTATGTACCTATCTTTTTTTCTAGAACGGAATCAAAGAAAGTTAAAGAATTCTTTAGAAATACGAATAACAGTAAGATAACAATAAGAAAACATAAGTAAAAAATGAGTAAAAAAAAAATAAACAAGAAATAAATGTAATTGCTAGACTAAATAGGCTAAAACTTAATATAATTTAGAACAATGTTATGTAACTTTTTTATTAGACTAACAGACTATCGTATATATATATATATATATATATATATATATAAAATATTATATTATGTTAAATTATAGGGCCTTTCAAGCCGAAAGGCACAAAATGAAAAAATATCTATCCTATCTTCCCTTTGGCTTATCTCGAAAGAAAAAAAATTGCTTTAAGAAATGGAATTTGCCCGTCCCAAGTGTTAGCTGTTATTATCTCTTTTATTAACAGCGTGCTAATACGTACGGATTAATCTATTAAGTGCGTTATAAAACTGAATATTCGGGTAAAATTGATAACTCGGGTAGATTAAATGGACATCACAATCAAATTATTTAAAATACAGATGGGACGCTTAGATATATTATTAATGCTATTTCTTACGATGTTTCATTAAGATTATCCGTACCAGTCCACTGATCTCACACGTCTCTGACGTAATGTTTCCGAACTGCAAGGAGCGGTTGAACTGCGATTAGCAGTTCGCCGCAGGAGAAATGTGTTACTGTTGTAACACATAAATCATCAAGGTAAATAAATTAAGGGGGGGTCACTCGAGCGAGGCCGCTCGAGTATATGTTGCTTGCACTCTTATCTCGTTCATAATACGTGCGACACGTCATGGATTATTTACAGTGTGTATTCAATCGACTATCCAAATTGATTCACGGTTAACGAAATGGCATTAATAACAGCTAATATAGGGATAACGAGTAAATCATTTCCAAATGGAAAATTCTTAGTAAATTTGTCTTGCTAAAAGAGCGAGAAAGCGAGAGCGAGAGAGAGAGAGAGAGAGAGAGAGAGAGAGAGAGGGGACACAAAAAATAATTATATTTTTCATAGGAAAAAGATAGACATACAGAGTGACACTGAAACAAATCCTACTTGAATATCACATTCTACTTTTCTTAAGGATCAAAAAAGGCCATATGAACATAGGACTGGAAACTCTTTCTTCCCGAAATAAACATTTTTTTGTTTATGATGGAATATTTTAAAGAATCCTTCAAACTTACTTTAAAGAAATTACTGAAATGATTTCCTTCTGACAATACATGCTTCACACCGATGTATCAGAATTGAAGAGGTTTAAAAATTTCTGATGTATTCCGTATTGTATTTGTACGTGTGTATTTTATTACATAAACGCGATAATAATTCGACTTTTTAATGTTTCCAGACTATAATAGTATTATAATAGTATTATTATAAATTAAACTTTTTAGATGTTCCCGCAAATAAAAATCCAAAGGAATTAAGTCAGGAAAAACATGCAAAAATGTTGACAATGCTCGTAATTCTATGTGGGACAGCTATTCATAAAAAATTTCGATGTAAGCACTTTTATATCCGAGAAAGAAAAACTTTTTGGATCTATATTTATGTGATCTTTTTTCATCTTTAAAAAGCGTATACGTTACGAAAGTGGGACCATTCTATTTTAATGTCGTTCACAACACAAAAAAGATGAGAAGAAAAATTGAAATAACAATTGAGTCTGAGTCATTAACTGTTTCTTTATATTTGAAAAGTGATTTTTTTTTTTTTTTTTTATATAAATTTGATTACATCTTTATACAAATTTAACTTTTATAGGATATGTCTTTATAATCTTGTAAAAAATTTCTTGAAAATATCTACTACTTTTGATTGACAATTAGAAAATTCTTAAATGTGACTTTGAAATGAGTTTATTTTGTTGTGTGCACTTTTTAATGTTTTCTGATTATGAAGGAAAACCGCTTGATATTAAGGTTCCAATGGGAATATAGAACCTTCTTTATAAAAATTCGCAAATATACATGTATGTAAATACACAGATGTGCATGTCACACTGTTAACTTGAATGATTGACAAAGTGCCGACATAGTTCGCATTACAAAAATAAAATTATTAAAATTTTTTTCTAAGGATTTTTTTCTAAAATTTAAGTTTCAAGACAAAATTAAAAAAACTAGTAAAATTCCATAAAATTCCTTGATTTCCACGAATAAAAAAGAAATTCTTTAAGAATTCCAGAATTTCCAATAAATATTTTACATGTTTTACATGTTATCACAATCACATTTCAATATATGTCGCACAATCTTTTTTTTTTAGTCTAATTAATTTCTTCACTTGCAAAATTTTACCCAAAAAGTTTTAAGATTCGACGTAAACTAGAATTTTTCGGGAAAATTCGATATTTATCTACTGTAGGATGATAAATAATATCATTATTTGTTAAAATGTTGGATTTGTCTAATTTTATGGAAGACAGAGTGACGCGCTCCTCGACCGTTTTCCAAACAATAAAAACTAGGTCTTCTTGTCAACCGCATCGCGGTTCAAACTAGGGGAATGGAACGAGTACACGTCACGGCAGGGAACCAGAGAAAAGGTGGAAGAGGGAGGATAAAGAATACAGATCGGTGACGATTGAGGAGTCGGTGTAACCGGCTCGCGGTTGACAATTGGCCATATATTGAGACGTAAACAGTGGCGTGTTTACCTACCTAACCTCTCCCGCGATGACTGCACTTGTCCGTTCATGCCTGGGAACGGAGCGAATAAAAGTTTGAGATTGGCGTCGTGAACGACGGTATCTAGATCTACTCGCAGACAATCTCGTGAATGACGCTTCTCCTGAATTGGGGAAGGCACAACACGACACGACGGGGGCGATTACATTTTCGCACTCGCGCGAAACGTTACGTCGATTCCTAGGGTGTCCTAGGGGACGTCGGCACGGTGTACGGCTACGGCGTCGCGCATCGTTGGCAATCAGCTCATTCGTACGACGGCGTCGGCTCCGATTGGAAATTTTTCCTTTTACGCTCCACCGCGGCACGGCGTCGCGTTAGACGAGCCGGGCCCAGGGCGCATGCGCGGCGCGCGCAACGCCAGCAAAGTGTCTGAACGCAGCGCGGGTCCCGCGCGGGCCCCTCCGCTGGCAACTTCGAACTTTTTGTAACTTTTGTTCTATTTTTTCTTATATTTTTTGTACATATCTTATATATTTTTTTAATTGGACGAATTAAATATGAACGTGCTCACTTATCTGTGTATTTGAAGCAGTGATTCATTTTTTAGGAACGTCCGCGTAATGCGCGGCGTATTTATATACGCGGCCATTGCGTCACGCATGCGCACGGCGACCGCGTATGATTGAAAACACTGCACCTCGATGCACACTTGCTTCATGACGCAGAATGACGACGACGTATCCGATATCCGATACAATCGCAAGCGCGTTGTGTGAAGTTGGCTAACGAAGGATGGATTCAATGGCACGAGTCGCGAAGAATCGATCTGTCAGCGATTACGATTAGTGAATAACATCGAAATGCATTAGTACTTCTCTCTCTTTTCTTCTTCTTGCGTTCTTCTTCTCTCTTTTTTTCTTTTGTGTAGCGAAATTTAAAGCGTTCGTCATAAAGCGACGGCGATAAGGATCGTGATTGACGATCGCTACATATTGTTGTTGTATTGCGAAGAGTGAGTGAACGAGCGAACAACAGAGAAAGAGAGAGAACGTTATTTATTAAGCGTCCCAAGATAAGTTCTTTTAAATGCAAGAAAACAACAAGATTTAAACAACAAGATCATCAACAACTCATATGTTAAACAGCATAATACAAATACATAACTGTATCAGCATCTAACATAATATTAAACAATTAATACACGGGATGTTTTGAAGTTCGCGAATAGTAAGAAAGTTATTGGGAAATAGTTTTTTGAGACTTTTTATTTCAAACGGTAATTCTTAAGATATAAAGATTTAAAGCTGATCGATGAAATTAGTGAAAGACTATAAGAGTCATTAATATTATCACACGCGTGATTCATTTATAGATGATTAAATGTAATCTGTAACTGGTCAGTTTTATCTTCATATTTGAAAAACTATTGCTTTCTTTAAGTAGAAAATTTTAAATAACTTATTATACTCGTTTAACTTTTTGAAAATTTTTCTTATTGATATTTTATTAATCTAGTAGATATCTTCAAATACAAGAATAAAATGGGCATTACTCGGTAAAAGATTTTCGGCTAATAATTTTTATTTCTAAATTTATATAAATTTATATAAAGCATAATCATTTTTTTCGATAATTATTATGTAATATTATATCATGTATATACTAAATATACGAGAGATAAGTAAAAAATTCTTGTTTGAAGTAACTTGTTAATTATTTCAAGAAAAACTTATTTAAAATATGTTATATTATAGAGCTCATCAAATAGATGTTTTTTATGTGTTTGGAATATCATATCATTTTATTTTTCAAATAAAATACCTTATTTTTTTTAATAAAAATCAAAGGAACATCGAATTAAAAAGCGGAATTAAAAAGCATTAGGATGTTATGTACTGCAAAATTATTAACTTTAAAAGAGATTTCATATTTCATTTTAACATTTTAATGTGAAATGTAGAAGATATCGCAAAATATTCATATTTGCAATAATCTTGCTTTTATACTTTTATCATATTTAATATTTTTTTTTCTCGTTTCTTCTTCGTAATTTTATTTGACATAAATTTCTGCAGCGCTTCCTTCATTTCTGTTTGTCTATGCTTATTATTCTTATTGAAATTTATTATTTTTTTTTATCAATGTAATATGAATAATGTTTACACAAACATACATTTATTTCGATTTGTTATCTTATCACTCACGCATGAGCAACGTTAAGTTATTGGCATCTCAAGGGGAAATTTTCGCAAATCGATGCGGTAAGTCAAAGAACGATGTAGCGCGTCATGCAAATCATATTCTTCTCTTCATGGGGAAACAAACGGAAAATCCTGATTAGGCGAAAGGAAGAGGTTTAAAGAAATCGCGCGCGAACACGCGATATCTTCTCGTTGCCGTTATAGAGACACTCCGAGGAGGATCAATAAGACGATCGTCCTATTAACCCGTGGTCTCACGTCTTTTTGTTATAAAACTCTCCAAGATAGTAACAGATATTGGGGATATATATTCCGCTTAACCATTTGGAACGCTCACAACTGTCCGAACGCGAAACCAATAATTCCAGGGCGAAGCGCGATTGGAAAATTGGGCACAACTTGGAGCGCCCTTTCATGCCACTTTAGAATAAATGCCAGACTATTTTGTTTTGAAATCGAGAGACTCTTTGAGTCCACTTATATTCCACTTTGTACGATCTACAATCCGCGTCAGATTTCAAAATAGAATTCCATTTATAATTTTACATGCCGTGCATTGATGTGTGTGTGTGTGTGTGTGTGTGTGTGTGTGTGTGTGTGTGTGTGTGAGATGCATGAAATATCTTAATATATGATACGTATTTTGAGTATATGTGTATATATTATTTTATATGATGTATATTTGAGTACATATGTATGTGTGCATTTTGAAATGTATTTTTCTTTAAATGCTTTTACTTTTTAAGAAATTACGTAGGATATAATATATTAGAGAATATAATGTTATAATTGGACTCACATTTATTTAAAACGGGCTTATACATAAAAAGGAATGAGAACTTGTCGTAAGATAAACATCTTCGGATTTTTGGATAATTTTTCTTCGCGAAGATGAGGGATCGATTAGAATGTTTTTTAATAGGTTTTTCACAAGATAAAGTAACGTCGATGTTCTCAGAGTATTATTATATGGTAAGGCACGATTAATAATCAGTGCATTTGATATCGATTGATCCAAAGGTACGGATTAAGAACGAATATCGCGATGTAGGTCGGCGGTTTAATTAATGGGCGTCTCTTCATTTTCGGAGATTCGATGATGGCTTTGCGAGAATCTGAATTCTTCGATCCCGATTAAATTTCCGAGAGAAACATATTACTAATGCTTGTTCGCACGTATCGCGGAATCTTTGTATATCTCTTCTCTCTCCAAAAATATAAAATAGAATTGTTAAAAATGAAATATTAATAACAACAAAAAGGAACCGGCAGAGTTTTAGACGTTTAATGATCTCTTCGTTTTTTAATTTATATAAAAATTTAAATAAAATTAAATATTTAATTAAGATCAAAATTTATATAAATTCAAGACGATTGCTTGTGTTACCAATTATGTGTTGTTTTTATTTTTAACGGATTTGAAACGTAGCGATTCAAAGTCAAAACTACGTATTTTTTTCTTAATAAATCGATAATCAAATTAATAATATCGATTAATTCCCTTCTCTCTACAAGAAGATATTATTATGAAAAATATCACTTCAGTCGGGACATATTAATATACTTAATAGAATACATTATACATATGTATATAGAATATATATGTATATAGAATACATTATACATATGTATATTTCTCAGCGTAAGAAACTTTCCCTCGGTATTGATGATACTTGATTATAATTAATTGGATTTACTGAAAATCAATTACGACGCAAGAACACGAGTCATCTATTATGTGAATCGCAGTCGTCATTTATCGCGATACCGCAAATCAATGTTTCGCTCGGATAACGATAATTGCGGTTTATCTTCGCGATAGCAACGCCATTTATCGTTGCCTGCCTTTAATTTAGATAGATGCGCAAATCTGCGATGCGCGAGCATGTCTGTTTGTCTGTTTGTCTGTTTCTCTTAATAAAGGCGGCGAGAGGATAAGGACGAAAAAGAATGTAAGGGGTGAGGAAAGAGGAAGAGAGAGTACTCTTTGCTTGCTCGTGGAATAACATCGTCGTCGTCGTCGTCGTCGTCGTCGTCGTCGTCGTCGTCGTCGTTGTCGTCGTCGTCGTTGTCGTCGTCGTCGAAACGACGAAGTGGCAGGAACTGGCATGCGCGATTCATCGCGGAATCACCAATAAGCCCGTAGAATTCCAGGTGCGTTTCATTGATTACCGCGCGAGCGCACGTTCTAAATTTCGCGGCGTGCACGATTCACAATTCGCATTAACGTTCGTCCCATCGGGGATAGGGAATTGCTACTTTAAAAGATGTGAGAATTTTTACCCCAAAAAAAAAAAAAAATAGTTTTATAAATTTTACACAAATTTCAAAGATAATTTTATGAATTTTACAAGTTTAAAAAAAAAAACATTTCTTTTTCGCGAAAGAAAAACGAAAGTTTCTTCCTTCGAGAAATCTCTTCTACGTTAAGACTATCTAAAATTTTTTATCCGGTGAATTATCGGAATATCGGAGTATCTCCTTTTTCGTATGCGTTCTCTATCCTCATGAGAGAGAGAGAGAGAGAGAGAGAGAGAGAGAGAGAGAGAGAGAGAGAGAGAGAGAGAGAGAGAGAGAGAGAGAGAGAGAGACAGAAAGGGCGAGGTACGAAAATACGATCGCCTGAAATCAAAATAATCCACGAGCGTCACACGAGCTGGCCGGTCGGAGAGGGGGGGAGAAGGGCGAGCGGGCGGTGGTCATGTCGATTTTCTTCCTCGCGGGGCGTCATTTCGATATTCCTCGCCGCGACGTTTATCCTAATTATGGCGCGCGTCCGTCGATATTCTCGCGCGCGCGACCTAATTCCGATTCCGGCTAAAAGCGCGTCCGTGCAGGCACGTATCAATAAAAAATAAACAAAAAAAAACATATATATATGTATAAAAAGAAAAAGGAGCGGAAGAATCGCCATATGGGGGGTATGCGATTAAAATTGTACGGACGCGCGCGTTCATCCCCGAGGAAACGGGGACTCACGTAACGCGTCTCCCGCACATCTCGACAGGGTGAAAAGAGCCGGGAGTGGAGAAGGGAGGGGGGGAGGAGAGGATGAGACTCGACGAGGGAAAATAGGAAAGTACATATCGCAGTGGGACGAAGTGAGATTCGCGCGCGTGCCCGGCGACGGGCGTGCTTTGTGATAGCCGTCGCGTTTTCTTCTCGCATTCGCGTTCACTGAAATAGCCTCCTCGTGCCCCGAGAAGAACGAGCCTTCTATGCCGGAGGCCCTCCGTCCCTTTCCGTCCGTCTCTCTTTTTCTCCTCCATTGTTACGTTCGCCCAAGCCGTTTCCATTTCCCTCCGTCGTTCCGATCCCTCTGTTGTGAGGGTCGCCCCGGTTCGCATAACGGAGGCCCCTCGTAATAAAACCAGCGTTTCGGACACACCCGTACGTTGTAATAACGCGGGAGGCAAAGCTGCGAAAGGGACCAGCGGTCCTCTCATTTTCCGAGCACCGTTGCACGAGAGCATTCGAGAATTCTGAAATTCTTATCGTAATTAAACGCAGCTAGAAATGGATTCGACCGAGGAAACGCGATTTGCTTAAAGAGCTAAACGCGAACGCCACTTCGCAGCGGCGAGTTATACGAAAATTGCGCGTTGCACGTGCGAACTGCAAACTGAACTGAGAACCACGCGCTCGTCGTGAATTATAGGAACCTCTCGCGGGAGGAAACGTCTTCCAGTATTCCAACGAAAGCTCGATTACGAGCGCACGCAATGTTGAAAGTTGGGAATTCCGCGATAAACGAGGGAAAAGTCCGCACTTGTGGTAGAATCGATCAAAGGAATTCAGCTCCGGTCACGGGGGGACGCATCGGTGTGATGCTGAAAATTCAGAGCAAGGATGGGAAGTCGATTCAAAACTTCCGTCAGTCGAACGAACGACTCGAAGACGTGAGTTATGTAAGAGTTGTAAAACATCCCCTTTCCATTCGATAACGCGAAACGAACAAGATGAATAGACCCGGCAATTTCTGTAGCCAGATATTTGGCGAGGAATATCCTGATATTCGAAGCGGAATGAGAGGAAGACGAGAGAAGGGGAGAAAGAAACGTTATTTATTAATTGCTCTGAGATACATCGAGCATAAAAATTAAACAACAAGAGAAACATAGAGAGAGAGAGAGAGAGAGAGAGAGAGAGAGAGAGAGAGAGAGAGAGAGAGAGAGAGAGAGAGAAAGAGTTATTTATTAATTGGCTCAACATTTTATTTAAAATTAGACGACAATACAAATATTAAGAAGTAAGAGTAAGAGAGGAAGAAGGGAAGAAAAAAGAGAGAGAGAGGGAGGGCGGGAGGGAGGGAGAGAGGGAGAGAGAGGGAGAGAGAAGTCGCGCGTGAGGGAGGTGCGTATCGCGCGTCGATCGCGTCCCATTGCTATTGACATTTTCGTTATCTGCGTTACGTCGCGCCGTGTATTCGCGCGATATCGCGGATATATATCTCGCATATACGTCGTGACACACAACGTCCCACTGTCGCGACGAGAAAGAAGAGAGCTCGCGGCGGCGAGCGAGCGAGTGGCATGGCGAGTGGCCCGCGAGCGCGATATTAAAGCCGGATCAATAAAATGACTTATCCCTATTGCCGCGCATCACATTGCACACAGCAGCATGACGTTTTCGCGTCTGCTGGAGCGCGCGATGATTTCACGGAAAAAAATTTTCCACGGGAAAACGCGAGAGATCCTCCTGTCGCGGCAGGGGAAGAAAAGGAGGGAAGGGGGAGGGGAAGGGGGAGGGATCGACGGTCCTCCTCCGGAGGCCCAAAAATGCCGAGGCTCCGGGCAACTCCGTGCCCGCGGAGGCACCTGCTCTCGAGGAACAACGAGCGTGCGGCTTTTTAATTTTAATTACACAGAAAAGCCGCCTCGCTCGATTCGGGGAACGATTATTTTTTTCTCGCCCCACCCTCCGTAACCTACCGCAATATTCTGATTTTTAATTCGTCGCACAATATGATCAAGCATCGGGGATTACATTTAGATCCTATTAAAGTTGGAGCCCCACTTGAGACTTCGTCTACCTTCTCTCTTGGAGCTGGATCTGCTAAAAGGTATTCCCTTTTTCCATCACGTGATACCGCTTACATTTTTAATATTGTGTACTTGTGCGATTAAGGCTTAAATTAAAACGCCATTAAACGCCCGCATGTAATTAATTAAAGAATATGCCTTTATTTATCTATCCTTTTTCTTTCCGCCTTTTTCTCTTTCTCTGTCTTTCCGAAAAGCGTTCGATCGATCAATATTCTTCAATTTGTAATGCTGTCATCATTACAATAGTTACTTGTTATAATTAAAAAATAAGTCAAAGACTCGATAGATTAAAAATTAATAGGAAATATTAAGAGATTCGAAAGCCAACTTGAACCAACCTTATTCCTAAATTAATGTTATGTAATTATTATTTGGAATATTTGATCGTCCTAAAACTGTAGATACCTCGGTGTTTCTACTGAAGAGAAAAGGATTCCAGATTGCCTAAGAAATCCGCAATAAAAAAAACTGTTGGTTTCCGCATGAAAAGTACTGAATAATTTATATCCACCGCTGAAGCGGCAAAAGCGCATAACATTTTAGACACAAACATGACAAATAAAATTCAACCTTTATTTCTACATTCAAAGCGCAACGGATGTCTTACAATCTCTACTTTCTTCCGTAGCAAAAAAGACGAGTGATAGATTTGATCTGTAAAATGCTCGACTTTCTCGACAGCCGGTGTGAACGTCTTTTTTCTTTATGGATATCCATCTCTTTCTGGGACACGCTCGTCCTTATATGCGATATTATATTCCAGTTTTCGCGGAAACATTGAAAAAAAATCACCGCAACCGATGGTACTTGACATCGTCATGTCAAAACTCAATTTTTTCTCTATACGAGAGTATCATCAACAGGCAAGAGAAATTCTTGACCTCGCGGACAACGTGTTGGATTTCAAAGGAAGGCAAAAGAGAGCGAAAAGGGGGAAAGAGAGAGAGAGAGAGAGAGAGAGAGAGAGAGAGAGAAATCTTAATGACGTCGTCTATGGTGAGAAACACTCTTCACTCGGCTGCCGACCGGATGGCGAGAGTGGAAAATAGGCACCCCTCGAGAGACCGCGAAAAGGCGACCTGTGCTTCTTTTTTTATTCCGGAAAATTTCATTCGAGGATCCGACCACCGATCCCCACCGTCACTTAAAACTCGGAGATTGACAGAGAGAAGCGCGCGAAAATTGCGAGCACATAACACGGCACTGTGCGACAAGAGAGAGAGAGAGAGAGAGAGAGAGAGAGAGAGAGAGAGAGAGAGAGAGAGAGAGAGAGAGGAGAGAGAGAGAGAGAGAGAGAGAGAAATGCCGGGCGGAACCAAGCGGAACCGAGAGCGAAGCGGCAGGATCGGGGGAAAGAGAGAAAGCGAGAGAGAGAGGGTGGTTTCGCTCGAGAAGGGGATGGTGGTGGCCCGCTCGCTCGGTGGCCCGTTCGGCCAGTCGTGCTGTGGCGGCTGCAATCGCGACGTCACCCCTGCTCACGAGATTGCTGTCGCGCGAGTTACGACAACTCCCGCGAGTGGACGATCGTCCACGCGAGCGAGGGATGAAACATCCCTTCGGCTCTGAAGGAGGTTCTCTCGCGAGATTCGTGCAATCGTTTTGTTCTGTTGTCCGGCTGATCGCCGTCGCGAAGGGAACGTGATTAAAGACGAAACGGAAGGGTGTCTCCAAGTTGAGCCGCTTAAAACGATCCTTTCTCTCTAGCTCTCTCTCTCTATCTCTCTTTCTCTTTCTCTCTCTCTCTCTCTCTCTCTCTCTCTCTCTTTCTCTCTCTGTGTTTTTCTCTGTTTTCATTCCCGAATCCATCCGCTTTATGGCTTGTAACTCGCGAGGTTCCGAGAGATAACTCAATCCGGGGTTGTCTAACTCCGCTTCCTGTCGTCTCGGGATACCCAGAGTGTGTCGGATAAACCTTTCGCGAACGTTCGTCTGATTTCCGCTTAAATGACTCGCAAACTTCTCGAAGAGGAAACGTTCCGCGAGTCGCGAGGAGGGTGGGAAATCGGGAAAGCGACGAGATCTCGTCCCGTCCGTCCGCCTTCGAGGATTTCGAGCGACGTGTAAGATCTCCGCGTCGATCTCTCGTCGATCCGATCGACGGCGCCCGACGCCCGACGTGCGACGAGTCCGAGACTCCCGTCGGGGCCTCGATTCGCGGCCTCGAAATCACGAGGACGACGAGATGAAACGGTAACGCGGGCATCCGGCTTCCTACGCACTGTTGTATTCGCGGGAACGCGCGATAAAAGGGGATCCTCCTGAAGGGGTTCCTCGTCTGTTTGGTAGGCTCGAGATTTTACGTGGGCAACTCCGCGCGGAGACAAAGAGAGTGAAAAACGAAAACGAGAGACGAACGAGAGGGAAAGTTGAGGGATCGGGATATCTCTGCCGTGTGTAGGCAGCACGAGTGAGGAGTTGTCCGGTTGTTTCTCGCCTTGTCGAGGGAATCGATCGCGACTAATTAGCCGGACGTCGCGGCCAGGAAGGAGGGGGGGGGGGGAGATGCGCGGATAGATACGCGATGGCGATTTCGATCGGTGACTTTTGAACGATCGACAAGACGGATTTGCGACGGTCGGAAAGACGATCGGAAGAGCCCTTCGAAGCGATTTGCTTGCCGGTATCTCTGTCTCGTCGAGGCTGTGCGAAGAACGAAAAGTTCAGGATCTACCGCTCCCAAGTTTTCGCTAAATTGCTGGATCTCGAACGGATCGATGCTGTTATCACGACGAAGAATTTCGCCGAGGCGTGGCAATTATCGGTACGAACATCAAGCGATAAAAACTTCGAAGTTACGAGGAAATTATCTAGTTAGTTGCTAAAGAGAGCGTGAATTTTTTTTTTATTCTAACGAAATTTTATTTAGGAAATAATGTTACGTGTTTCTTAAAGTGTATTGTGTGTTTTCCTGTTAATTCTCTTTCGTAATTGTACATAGCATTGTACTTTATATCAAATATAACACTGAAGGGGTATAATGAAAAAGTGTTTTTCCATGGAAAAAACAATTTTTTACAAGTTGTAAAAGAGCATAAATTAGAAATTAGATATCTTTTAAAGTGTTATTTCTTTTTCATTAACTTATTTGTTAAATATATATTTATTTATAACAGAATATTATAAAAATATTCGTTATATATTTCTTAATTTTTTTATGTGCACGACGTGAAATGTTATATTTTGTAATATTAGTATTAACGATCTTTTATTAAAGGCAGAAATCTGATCATTAAAGAAAATAGTTGTGGCGTAAAAATGAGAGATGGTTGAGGTCGATGCAAGCCAAACGTCTGAACAGAAAATTGATTTATTACTTTTTTAAAGGTAAAAAACAATCGAAACGTCTCTATACAAAGCAATCTTCGGTATACTTCGCTTTGTCTACACTTCAATTCCCGGATTCTCCGCATTTTTATTGATTTGTTCGTCTTGTATTGGCCGTCACTGTTTCTACGGTTTTTAATCGTCCCGAGCTTTTTTCGCACTTTTTAAGAAAAAACAGCGACATTAAAAAGCACCATTAAATTATAAAAGAGCTAAATTGTTATTTTATATTAAGCTTCTCTATTAAATTTAGAATTTGTGCGAATTCAGTATTTGTGCGAAATTGGCCGAAGAGTCTGCAGATTAAAAATGTGCGACCGAGTCAATATGATTCTCCATATATTTTATTCTGCATATATAATTTTTATATTTAATATAAAAATATATCGAGAGAGAGAGAGAGAGGATTATGTACACGGGAAAGGCACGTGTCGAATTAATCTTCGCTTTTTAATTAGCTAAATGGGGCGAATCGCCACCGAGATTCCTTTCCGCCGCGACTCACTGGGGATGTTAAAATTATTAAAGACGCCCGTCGATTAGCGGCGATGCACGAAGCGAACGATCGGAAGCAATCCGGTTGTTCGCTTCCCTCCCTCCATCTCCACACAGTTACTCCCCGAAAAGAGTGTGATGAAGGGAGAAGTTGCCGTTTTTTGATCCCCTTCTTCCGTCCCCCTCCTTCATTCTCGTCGACAAGTCAGATGATTACGGAATTATCGGGGCAATCTCGAAGCGATTCGCGATATTACCTGTGTTTACATAATCGCGCCTCTGTGTTTGTCAGCTATTTCCATGCGGTTACAGCCCTGCCCCTTTCCTCGATAGGGGTGAGCGAAGAAGCCCTGCCTCCCTCGTACACACTCATTCCCGTGTTTCATCATCGGGTGAAACGTTTACGGGATTACCGCGATATTACGCGTGTTTACATAATCGCGTCCGAATGCTATTTCCATCCCGCGATGAGAAACGAAAGAGGGATGAAGGTATGGGGGGAAGGGGGAAGGCGGCAGAGAGAAGATCGTTCCCGTTTCCGTCGCTCCGGAGTCGGACGGGATTACGGGATTATGGGGGCAATCTCGAGGTATATACCCCGTTTTCGATACCCCGTATTTATATGCATATTCGCGCCCTTGCCCTTGCCGACCCCCGCCCACACATCTTCGCTCGTCCTCCACCCTCTCATCTTCGCTCGCTCTCTCTCCCCTCTCCGCGTCCTTTCCATCGGGATATTCGCTCCTACCGCTACTATGTGCCGACGTGCTCGGGTGTATACCTATGTAGAACGTGCACGCATTAGCAGTTTCCCGAGCAATCAGAGGCCGGAAGTCGTCGGCGAAATTATTAGTCCGAAAAGCGGATGCGCGATATAGGTAGGCGAGAAGCCGATATGTTCCCTACGGGACGCAGCTCGCTTCGAAGTCGCTTCCATCATGTCACCGATGATTTTCCCTCTTCCCGAGAGAGGTGAATCTCACTTCCTCGTCCCCATTTTCGAGAAAGTTTAGGCGGATGATAATCATGAGAATAATAATCGATCTCGCCCTCTCCTCTCTCTCTCTCTCTCTCTCTCTCTCTCTCTCTCTCTCTCTCTCTATCAGTTCCGTTGAACATTTTCTGAATTTTACAGAGTTGTCGCAGAAACCGAGAGTCCCTCCTCGATCCCCTCACGACACTTTCGCCCTTATCTTGAGTCCGGGGACGCGGACGGAAAAGGACAGGAACAGCGAAGTGGTCGCGTCTCGCCGTCATTGCCGTCCTCGAACTGGGTCGTCGTCGTCGCTTTGAAATTCAAAACAAGACCACGCCGATATGCCGGTGCCGTCTCGGATTTAAAGTCGGACCGCCGTTATCACGCTCGTTAGACTCGGCGAAATTAAATCTCTTTAACGAGTCGGAAATTCACCGTCTAAAAAAAAACGGTGGGAAAGGTGAGACAAAAGAAATATCCGCAGAAGAAGAAGAAGAAAAAGAAGAAGAAGAGAAGTCTCTGGCAGGGAAGAGGGAAAAGAGATTATTAAAGAAGGCGGAGGAAGAAGAACCGGAAATTCAACGGCGCTAACTTGAGAAGAAGGTTTTTCGATGGCCACGACAACGTTAAGGCCGACGACGCCGACTCTGAGATTGGAAATGACGCCCAGCGATTCTTCCGACACCTGAGTCATCCCGATACTTCCGGAGCGGCCGTTTATCGGAACAACGGCCATTCATGGATCCGCGATAATCGCATCGAAGGACGCCTCGAGGCCTTTCTTGAAGGAATTCCAGAGAGAATTCCGAGCTCGTCGCTTGTCTATTTTCTCGAACTGGCTGGTATTCTTTTGGGGAAATAAACGAGAGAGGGAGAAAGAGAGAGAGAGAGAGAGAGAGAGAGAGAGAGAGAGAGAAAAGGGGCAAAAAAGCAAAAAGAAAAATCTCGAAGTGGAGAAACTCAGCAGAGATATATATATACAGCGTGAGGAATCCGAGGAGCACGAGAGCGTGAAGCCGAGAAGTGATAGTGACAGAAGGGATTGATATTCTCCCGGGACTTATCGGTGCTTTGTCGTCTGTATCCCGGAGGGATGTCCAACGCGGGAAAGTGCGCCCGGTCGGTCGAGCGATTGCGGGACGGTCAAATAGCGAGAGCTCGCGGTTGGCGGTGCGCGGATATCGATGGCGGGGTGTCTGACGTTCTTTTTCCACGGCGCGAATCGGGAGAGGGTCTCGGATCCGTCGTGGATCTTGCCGGGAGCGAGTGAGGTGAGTACAAGGTAGAGCATCCGTCGTCATCTCGGGCCGGAATCTCAAGGGACGCCGTCAGGCGTAATCAGGCGATTGATACCGTCGGCACCTCGATTAAAGAAGTGTGGATTTGATAATTTCTAACGTGTTTATTAACGGAAGGAGGACAGAGGTCCGATCGATGGGAGACCGTGGGGAGAAGTCGCGCGAGTGAAAGCGAGCAAAGGATGGAAAACTCTTCGCCTCGTGACGGTCGCTCGGTTCGAGGTAGGGACTTCACCCCGGTAGACGTAACGGGCGAGACGGACACCGACGATCCTAGAATCCCCCCTGAGAAACGTGAACTGTCAAGAGCGACGTGAGCGACGGCGCGCAGTCAAGGCAGTTAAGATGCACCAGCGTGTGCCTTGGCCGTTGCTGCTCCTGACCTTGTCGCTGCAGCGTTTAACGACCCTGTCGACGGTGGAGTCGAGGATGCACAGCGAGGCGGTGCTGTTACCCGGCGACATCGTGCTGGGCGGACTGTTTCCGGTGCACGAGAAGGGCGGCAATGCAACATCCGCGTGCGGCCCCAACATCTATCACCGGGGCGTGCAACGCCTCGAGGCGATGCTATTCGCTGTCGATCAGATCAATCAGGAGGACAAAATACTGCCGGACATCACGCTGGGCGTGCACATCCTCGACACGTGTGGCCGCGACACGTACGCGCTCAACCAGAGCCTGCACTTCGTCAGGGCGTCCCTGTCCAACATCGATATCAGCGTGCTGGAATGCGCGGACAAGTCGACACCTAGGGTGAAAAGGACCGCCAATGCGGGTCCCATCTTCGGGGTGATAGGCGGCTCCTACAGCTCGGTGTCGCTACAAGTGGCAAATTTACTGCGGCTCTTTCACATCCCCCAGATATCGCCGGCTTCCACGGCCAAGGCGCTTAGTGATAAGACCAGGTAAGACAGGATTCCCCTATTGAATTTTGACTTTTAAATTGATATGAGATTTTCTTCTTCACGTTTTAACCTGCCGTAAGTAAAATAAACAAATTCTAAAATTCTAAACGGTAAAGAGAAATTGTGGAGATTACAGAAAGACCTTCCTTCTGCTGAGGGCTGAGGGCAATATTTTCTTTAAAAAAATTGATATTTTTTTTAAAAAATTGATATTTGTTTAAAAAGCTGATGTTTTTTTAAAAAACAGACATGCTTTTAAAAAACTGATATTTTTTAAAAACAAATATTTTTTTTAAAAAAGTGATTTTATTTAAGCAATTAGATTTAATATGAAATGACAAAAATAGTGAAATAACAAGAAATGTTGAAACAAATTTTATGCTAATAATTGTATCATCATTTTTAAAAGCATAATTAATTATACATTCATTATGTTAATTATACATTCAAATAGTTTGTTATCGAATAATTCGAGTTGTGAATATCTGCTTTACAAATCCATATATTTGAAAGATCAACTAATTTTTCTTCAGAAGTTATAATTTGTAATAAATAAATTCTGATTTTTTTAGAAAAAATTTATAATCTTCTTTTTCCTGAATTGACGTTGGATTTATTGACTTAAACAATCTTCGATTCGCTCGCTAAGGCCTCAACTGTAATTAATATGAGCTTCCGACAATCCCGTCAGAGGCTTGTTAGTTTGACATCGTTGTCGACCTCGCGTATAATTGTCATTAAAAGACTTTCGATTACTGTTCAAACACTCGTTATGGGTAACGATGAATACGTATCTGTTAGAAATGACATTTTAAGTTACGCCGAGGATTGCATGTTATCTAAAAGCTATTAATTTTTATTGCTAATCTAGTCAAAAGACCAATAAATAATCTAAAAGTAATAATAAAATAATAGTTATTCGATTCAGAAACTTGTCTTAAACCCTTTTCTTCTTTCTATGATATATAACAGTACGGTAGAAAAAATTATTATATACTTGCGTGTGATATAAACAATTATGATATCACATACAGAGAGAATGATTTTTCCAAAGTATCAAAAAAATTGGCTCGATACAGAATAATTTTATATATAGGACGTTCAAATTGATGGTTGGACTATCAAAAATTTTAAGCAAAATTTTCCTGCGTAATTATATATAACAGTTAACAAAATAATTTAACAAAATTATTTTCAGATCTGTACGTAGCCAAAATTTTTTAGACTCTTCAAAACAAATTCTTTCTGTCTGTTATCGATCGTGATCGATCG